>NC_133219.1:28097014-28179514 GCF_040436345.1 Pagrus major
GGAGTGCAGGTAGGGTACGTCCAGAAATAAAGCAAATCCTGTTACCAGGATGAAAAATGAGCCTTCATAGCAAGCTCTGCCGTCACCTGTTTTCACATTTCCCAGGCTTTGGCTGTATGGAAAACAGCTGTCAGTGGATTGGTAAGCACTGACACATCATTGTCTCAGCAGTGTTTTCATTGATGCATTCGATTGGATCAAATAATTACATGTTTAGAGGAGGAAAATGTACCATATTTCCCTCTGAAATGGAATGAAGCAGTAGCATAAAACAGCATGAAGTGGAGACAGGAAGCGAAGGACTAGCCATTTACATTGCTCCACCTTAACAGACAGCCTGCATGATCGGAAAAGCAGAGACAGGCTGCTGGTTTTTTTCAACCCTCTGTCTCCACTGAAGAAGCTGCAGCGCCGCCTGGTGTCTGTAGAGAGAAGTCAAAAAGCTTACAGCACCTGGTATTCCCAGGCGGTCTCCCATCCAAGTACTAACCAGGCCCGACCCTGCTTAGCTTCCGAGATCGGACGAGATCGGGCGTGTTCAGAGTGGTATGGCCGTAAGCCACACGTGCACCCCGAAAAAGGACTTTTAAAGATGCCCTCAGATGGCGTTTCATTGTTTTGCCTTGGAGTGCAGGTAGGGTACGTCCAGAAATAAAGCAAATCCTGTTACCAGGATGAAAAATGAGCCTTCATAGCAAGCTCTGCCGTCACCTGTTTTCACATTTCCCAGGCTTTGGCTGTATGGAAAACAGCTGTCAGTGGATTGGTAAGCACTGACACATCATTGTCTCAGCAGTGTTTTCATTGATGCATTCGATTGGATCAAATAATTACATGTTTAGAGGAGGAAAATGTACCATATTTCCCTCTGAAATGGAATGAAGCAGTAGCATAAAACAGCATGAAGTGGAGACAGGAAGCAAAGGACTAGCCATTTACATTGCTCCACCTTAACAGACAGCCTGCATGATCGGAAAAGCAGAGACAGGCTGCTGTTTTTTTTCAACCCTCTGTCTCCACTGAAGAAGCTGCAGCGCCGCCTGGTGTCTGTAGAGAGAAGTCAAAAAGCTTACAGCACCTGGTATTCCCAGGCGGTCTCCCATCCAAGTACTAACCAGGCCCGACCCTGCTTAGCTTCCGAGATCGCCCTCAGATGGCGTTTCATTGTTTTGCCTTGGAGTGCAGGTAGGGTACGTCCAGAAATAAAGCAAATCCTGTTACCAGGATGAAAAATGAGCCTTCATAGCAAGCTCTGCCGTCACCTGTTTTCACATTTCCCAGGCTTTGGCTGTATGGAAAACAGCTGTCAGTGGATTGGTAAGCACTGACACATCATTGTCTCAGCAGTGTTTTCATTGATGCATTCGATTGGATCAAATAATTACATGTTTAGAGGAGGAAAATGTACCATATTTCCCTCTGAAATGGAATGAAGCAGTAGCATAAAACAGCATGAAGTGGAGACAGGAAGCAAAGGACTAGCCATTTACATTGCTCCACCTTAACAGACAGCCTGCATGATCGGAAAAGCAGAGACAGGCTGCTGTTTTTTTTCAACCCTCTGTCTCCACTGAAGAAGCTGCAGCGCCGCCTGGTGTCTGTAGAGAGAAGTCAAAAAGCTTACAGCACCTGGTATTCCCAGGCGGTCTCCCATCCAAGTACTAACCAGGCCCGACCCTGCTTAGCTTCCGAGATCGGACGAGATCGGGCGTGTTCAGAGTGGTATGGCCGTAAGCCACACGTGCACCCCGAAAAAGGCCTTTTAAAGATGCCCTCAGATGGCGTTTCATTGTTTTGCCTTGGAGTGCAGGTAGGGTACGTCCAGAAATAAAGCAAATCCTGTTACCAGGATGAAAAATGAGCCTTCATAGCAAGCTCTGCCGTCACCTGTTTTCACATTTCCCAGGCTTTGGCTGTATGGAAAACAGCTGTCAGTGGATTGGTAAGCACTGACACATCATTGTCTCAGCAGTGTTTTCATTGATGCATTCGATTGGATCAAATAATTACATGTTTAGAGGAGGAAAATGTACCATATTTCCCTCTGAAATGGAATGAAGCAGTAGCATAAAACAGCATGAAGTGGAGACAGGAACCGAAGGACTAGCCATTTACATTGCTCCACCTTAACAGACAGCCTGCATGATCGGAAAAGCAGAGACAGGCTGCTGGTTTTTTTCAACCCTCTGTCTCCACTGAAGAAGCTGCAGCGCCGCCTGGTGTCTGTAGAGAGAAGTCAAAAAGCTTACAGCACCTGGTATTCCCAGGCGGTCTCCCATCCAAGTACTAACCAGGCCCGACCCTGCTTAGCTTCCGAGATCGGACGAGATCGGGCGTGTTCAGAGTGGTATGGCCGTAAGCCACACGTGCACCCCGAAAAAGGCCTTTTAAAGATGCCCTCAGATGGCGTTTCATTGTTTTGCCTTGGAGTGCAGGTAGGGTACGTCCAGAAATAAAGCAAATCCTGTTACCAGGATGAAAAATGAGCCTTCATAGCAAGCTCTGCCGTCACCTGTTTTCACATTTCCCAGGCTTTGGCTGTATGGAAAACAGCTGTCAGTGGATTGGTAAGCACTGACACATCATTGTCTCAGCAGTGTTTTCATTGATGCATTCGATTGGATCAAATAATTACATGTTTAGAGGAGGAAAATGTACCATATTTCCCTCTGAAATGGAATGAAGCAGTAGCATAAAACAGCATGAAGTGGAGACAGGAAGCGAAGGACTAGCCATTTACATTGCTCCACCTTAACAGACAGCCTGCATGATCGGAAAAGCAGAGACAGGCTGATGTTTTTTTTCAACCCTCTGTCTCCACTGAAGAAGCTGCAGCGCCGCCTGGTGTCTGTAGAGAGAAGTCAACAAGCTTACAGCACCTGGTATTCCCAGGCGGTCTCCCATCCAAGTACTAACCAGGCCCGACCCTGCTTAGCTTCCGAGATCGGACGAGATCGGGCGTGTTCAGAGTGGTATGGCCGTAAGCCACACGTGCACCCCGAAAAAGGCCTTTTAAAGATGCCCTCAGATGGCGTTTCATTGTTTTGCCTTGGAGTGCAGGTAGGGTACGTCCAGAAATAAAGCAAATCCTGTTACCAGGATGAAAAATGAGCCTTCATAGCAAGCTCTGCCGTCACCTGTTTTCACATTTCCCAGGCTTTGGCTGTATGGAAAACAGCTGTCAGTGGATTGGTAAGCACTGACACATCATTGTCTCAGCAGTGTTTTCATTGATGCATTCGATTGGATCAAATAATTACATGTTTAGAGGAGGAAAATGTACCATATTTCCCTCTGAAATGGAATGAAGCAGTAGCATAAAACAGCATGAAGTGGAGACAGGAAGCGAAGGACTAGCCATTTACATTGCTCCACCTTAACAGACAGCCTGCATGATCGGAAAAGCAGAGACAGGCTGCTGGTTTTTTTCAACCCTCTGTCTCCACTGAAGAAGCTGCAGCGCCGCCTGGTGTCTGTAGAGAGAAGTCAAAAAGCTTACAGCACCTGGTATTCCCAGGCGGTCTCCCATCCAAGTACTAACCAGGCCCGACCCTGCTTAGCTTCCGAGATCGGACGAGATCGGGCGTGTTCAGAGTGGTATGGCCGTAAGCCACACGTGCACCCCGAAAAAGGCCTTTTAAAGATGCCCTCAGATGGCGTTTCATTGTTTTGCCTTGGAGTGCAGGTAGGGTACGTCCAGAAATAAAGCAAATCCTGTTACCAGGATGAAAAATGAGCCTTCATAGCAAGCTCTGCCGTCACCTGTTTTCACATTTCCCAGGCTTTGGCTGTATGGAAAACAGCTGTCAGTGGATTGGTAAGCACTGACACATCATTGTCTCAGCAGTGTTTTCATTGATGCATTCGATTGGATCAAATAATTACATGTTTAGAGGAGGAAAATGTACCATATTTCCCTCTGAAATGGAATGAAGCAGTAGCATAAAACAGCATGAAGTGGAGACAGGAAGCGAAGGACTAGCCATTTACATTGCTCCACCTTAACAGACAGCCTGCATGATCGGAAAAGCAGAGACAGGCTGCTGGTTTTTTTCAACCCACTGTCTCCACTGAAGAAGCTGCAGCGCCGCCTGGTGTCTGTAGAGAGAAGTCAAAAAGCTTACAGCACCTGGTATTCCCAGGCGGTCTCCCATCCAAGTACTAACCAGGCCCGACCCTGCTTAGCTTCCGAGATCGGACGAGATCGGGCGTGTTCAGAGTGGTATGGCCGTAAGCCACACGTGCACCCCGAAAAAGGCCTTTTAAAGATGCCCTCAGATGGCGTTTCATTGTTTTGCCTTGGAGTGCAGGTAGGGTACGTCCAGAAATAAAGCAAATCCTGTTACCAGGATGAAAAATGAGCCTTCATAGCAAGCTCTGCCGTCACCTGTTTTCACATTTCCCAGGCTTTGGCTGTATGGAAAACAGCTGTCAGTGGATTGGTAAGCACTGACACATCATTGTCTCAGCAGTGTTTTCATTGATGCATTCGATTGGATCAAATAATTACATGTTTAGAGGAGGAAAATGTACCATATTTCCCTCTGAAATGGAATGAAGCAGTAGCATAAAACAGCATGAAGTGGAGACAGGAAGCGAAGGACTAGCCATTTACATTGCTCCACCTTAACAGACAGCCTGCATGATCGGAAAAGCAGAGACAGGCTGCTGGTTTTTTTCAACCCTCTGTCTCCACTGAAGAAGCTGCAGCGCCGCCTGGTGTCTGTAGAGAGAAGTCAAAAAGCTTACAGCACCTGGTATTCCCAGGCGGTCTCCCATCCAAGTACTAACCAGGCCCGACCCTGCTTAGCTTCCGAGATCGGACGAGATCGGGCGTGTTCAGAGTGGTATGGCCGTAAGCCACACGTGCACCCCGAAAAAGGCCTTTTAAAGATGCCCTCAGATGGCGTTTCATTGTTTTGCCTTGGAGTGCAGGTAGGGTACGTCCAGAAATAAAGCAAATCCTGTTACCAGGATGAAAAATGAGCCTTCATAGCAAGCTCTGCCGTCACCTGTTTTCACATTTCCCAGGCTTTGGCTGTATGGAAAACAGCTGTCAGTGGATTGGTAAGCACTGACACATCATTGTCTCAGCAGTGTTTTCATTGATGCATTCGATTGGATCAAATAATTACATGTTTAGAGGAGGAAAATGTACCATATTTCCCTCTGAAATGGAATGAAGCAGTAGCATAAAACAGCATGAAGTGGAGACAGGAAGCGAAGGACTAGCCATTTACATTGCTCCACCTTAACAGACAGCCTGCATGATCGGAAAAGCAGAGACAGGCTGATGTTTTTTTTCAACCCTCTGTCTCCACTGAAGAAGCTGCAGCGCCGCCTGGTGTCTGTAGAGAGAAGTCAACAAGCTTACAGCACCTGGTATTCCCAGGCGGTCTCCCATCCAAGTACTAACCAGGCCCGACCCTGCTTAGCTTCCGAGATCGGACGAGATCGGGCGTGTTCAGAGTGGTATGGCCGTAAGCCACACGTGCACCCCGAAAAAGGCCTTTTAAAGATGCCCTCAGATGGCGTTTCATTGTTTTGCCTTGGAGTGCAGGTAGGGTACGTCCAGAAATAAAGCAAATCCTGTTACCAGGATGAAAAATGAGCCTTCATAGCAAGCTCTGCCGTCACCTGTTTTCACATTTCCCAGGCTTTGGCTGTATGGAAAACAGCTGTCAGTGGATTGGTAAGCACTGACACATCATTGTCTCAGCAGTGTTTTCATTGATGCATTCGATTGGATCAAATAATTACATGTTTAGAGGAGGAAAATGTACCATATTTCCCTCTGAAATGGAATGAAGCAGTAGCATAAAACAGCATGAAGTGGAGACAGGAAGCGAAGGACTAGCCATTTACATTGCTCCACCTTAACAGACAGCCTGCATGATCGGAAAAGCAGAGACAGGCTGCTGGTTTTTTTCAACCCACTGTCTCCACTGAAGAAGCTGCAGCGCCGCCTGGTGTCTGTAGAGAGAAGTCAAAAAGCTTACAGCACCTGGTATTCCCAGGCGGTCTCCCATCCAAGTACTAACCAGGCCCGACCCTGCTTAGCTTCCGAGATCGGACGAGATCGGGCGTGTTCAGAGTGGTATGGCCGTAAGCCACACGTGCACCCCGAAAAAGGCCTTTTAAAGATGCCCTCAGATGGCGTTTCATTGTTTTGCCTTGGAGTGCAGGTAGGGTACGTCCAGAAATAAAGCAAATCCTGTTACCAGGATGAAAAATGAGCCTTCATAGCAAGCTCTGCCGTCACCTGTTTTCACATTTCCCAGGCTTTGGCTGTATGGAAAACAGCTGTCAGTGGATTGGTAAGCACTGACACATCATTGTCTCAGCAGTGTTTTCATTGATGCATTCGATTGGATCAAATAATTACATGTTTAGAGGAGGAAAATGTACCATATTTCCCTCTGAAATGGAATGAAGCAGTAGCATAAAACAGCATGAAGTGGAGACAGGAAGCGAAGGACTAGCCATTTACATTGCTCCACCTTAACAGACAGCCTGCATGATTGGAAAAGCAGAGACAGGCTGCTGGTTTTTTTCAACCCTCTGTCTCCACTGAAGAAGCTGCAGCGCCGCCTGGTGTCTGTAGAGAGAAGTGAAAAAGCTTACAGCACCTGGTATTCCCAGGCGGTCTCCCATCCAAGTACTAACCAGGCCCGACCCTGCTTAGCTTCCGAGATCGGACGAGATCGGGCGTGTTCAGAGTGGTATGGCCGTAAGCCACACGTGCACCCCGAAAAAGGCCTTTTAAAGATGCCCTCAGATGGCGTTTCATTGTTTTGCCTTGGAGTGCAGGTAGGGTACGTCCAGAAATAAAGCAAATCCTGTTACCAGGATGAAAAATGAGCCTTCATAGCAAGCTCTGCCGTCACCTGTTTTCACATTTCCCAGGCTTTGGCTGTATGGAAAACAGCTGTCAGTGGATTGGTAAGCACTGACACATCATTGTCTCAGCAGTGTTTTCATTGATGCATTCGATTGGATCAAATAATTACATGTTTAGAGGAGGAAAATGTACCATATTTCCCTCTGAAATGGAATGAAGCAGTAGCATAAAACAGCATGAAGTGGAGACAGGAAGCGAAGGACTAGCCATTTACATTGCTCCACCTTAACAGACAGCCTGCATGATCGGAAAAGCAGAGACAGGCTGCTGGTTTTTTTCAACCCTCTGTCTCCACTGAAGAAGCTGCAGCGCCGCCTGGTGTCTGTAGAGAGAAGTGAAAAAGCTTACAGCACCTGGTATTCCCAGGCGGTCTCCCATCCAAGTACTAACCAGGCCCGACCCTGCTTAGCTTCCGAGATCGGACGAGATCGGGCGTGTTCAGAGTGGTATGGCCGTAAGCCACACGTGCACCCCGAAAAAGGCCTTTTGAAGATGCCCTCAGATGGCGTTTCATTGTTTTGCCTTGGAGTGCAGGTAGGGTACGTCCAGAAATAAAGCAAATCCTGTTACCAGGATGAAAAATGAGCCTTCATAGCAAGCTCTGCCGTCACCTGTTTTCACATTTCCCAGGCTTTGGCTGTATGGAAAACAGCTGTCAGTGGATTGGTAAGCACTGACACATCATTGTCTCAGCAGTGTTTTCATTGATGCATTCGATTGGATCAAATAATTACATGTTTAGAGGAGGAAAATGTACCATATTTCCCTCTGAAATGGAATGAAGCAGTAGCATAAAACAGCATGAAGTGGAGACAGGAAGCGAAGGACTAGCCATTTACATTGCTCCACCTTAACAGACAGCCTGCATGATCGGAAAAGCAGAGACAGGCTGCTGGTTTTTTTCAACCCTCTGTCTCCACTGAAGAAGCTGCAGCGCCGCCTGGTGTCTGTAGAGAGAAGTCAAAAAGCTTACAGCACCTGGTATTCCCAGGCGGTCTCCCATCCAAGTACTAACCAGGCCCGACCCTGCTTAGCTTCCGAGATCGGACGAGATCGGGCGTGTTCAGAGTGGTATGGCCGTAAGCCACACGTGCACCCCGAAAAAGGCCTTTTAAAGATGCCCTCAGATGGCGTTTCATTGTTTTGCCTTGGAGTGCAGGTAGGGTACGTCCAGAAATAAAGCAAATCCTGTTACCAGGATGAAAAATGAGCCTTCATAGCAAGCTCTGCCGTCACCTGTTTTCACATTTCCCAGGCTTTGGCTGTATGGAAAACAGCTGTCAGTGGATTGGTAAGCACTGACACATCATTGTCTCAGCAGTGTTTTCATTGATGCATTCGATTGGATCAAATAATTACATGTTTAGAGGAGGAAAATGTACCATATTTCCCTCTGAAATGGAATGAAGCAGTAGCATAAAACAGCATGAAGTGGAGACAGGAAGCGAAGGACTAGCCATTTACATTGCTCCACCTTAACAGACAGCCTGCATGATCGGAAAAGCAGAGACAGGCTGCTGGTTTTTTTCAACCCTCTGTCTCCACTGAAGAAGCTGCAGCGCCGCCTGGTGTCTGTAGAGAGAAGTGAAAAAGCTTACAGCACCTGGTATTCCCAGGCGGTCTCCCATCCAAGTACTAACCAGGCCCGACCCTGCTTAGCTTCCGAGATCGGACGAGATCGGGCGTGTTCAGAGTGGTATGGCCGTAAGCCACACGTGCACCCCGAAAAAGGCCTTTTGAAGATGCCCTCAGATGGCGTTTCATTGTTTTGCCTTGGAGTGCAGGTAGGGTACGTCCAGAAATAAAGCAAATCCTGTTACCAGGATGAAAAATGAGCCTTCATAGCAAGCTCTGCCGTCACCTGTTTTCACATTTCCCAGGCTTTGGCTGTATGGAAAACAGCTGTCAGTGGATTGGTAAGCACTGACACATCATTGTCTCAGCAGTGTTTTCATTGATGCATTCGATTGGATCAAATAATTACATGTTTAGAGGAGGAAAATGTACCATATTTCCCTCTGAAATGGAATGAAGCAGTAGCATAAAACAGCATGAAGTGGAGACAGGAAGCGAAGGACTAGCCATTTACATTGCTCCACCTTAACAGACAGCCTGCATGATCGGAAAAGCAGAGACAGGCTGCTGGTTTTTTTCAACCCTCTGTCTCCACTGAAGAAGCTGCAGCGCCGCCTGGTGTCTGTAGAGAGAAGTCAAAAAGCTTACAGCACCTGGTATTTCCAGGCGGTCTCCCATCCAAGTACTAACCAGGCCCGACCCTGCTTAGCTTCCGAGATCGGACGAGATCGGGCGTGTTCAGAGTGGTATGGCCGTAAGCCACACGTGCACCCCGAAAAAGGCCTTTTAAAGATGCCCTCAGATGGCGTTTCATTGTTTTGCCTTGGAGTGCAGGTAGGGTACGTCCAGAAATAAAGCAAATCCTGTTACCAGGATGAAAAATGAGCCTTCATAGCAAGCTCTGCCGTCACCTGTTTTCACATTTCCCAGGCTTTGGCTGTATGGAAAACAGCTGTCAGTGGATTGGTAAGCACTGACACATCATTGTCTCAGCAGTGTTTTCATTGATGCATTCGATTGGATCAAATAATTACATGTTTAGAGGAGAAAAATGTACCATATTTCCCTCTGAAATGGAATGAAGCAGTAGCATAAAACAGCATGAAGTGGAGACAGGAAGCGAAGGACTAGCCATTTACATTGCTCCACCTTAACAGACAGCCTGCATGATCGGAAAAGCAGAGACAGGCTGCTGGTTTTTTTCAACCCTCTGTCTCCACTGAAGAAGCTGCAGCGCCGCCTGGTGTCTGTAGAGAGAAGTCAAAAAGCTTACAGCACCTGGTATTCCCAGGCGGTCTCCCATCCAAGTACTAACCAGGCCCGACCCTGCTTAGCTTCCGAGATCGGACGAGATCGGGCGTGTTCAGAGTGGTATGGCCGTAAGCCACACGTGCACCCCGAAAAAGGCCTTTTAAAGATGCCCTCAGATGGCGTTTCATTGTTTTGCCTTGGAGTGCAGGTAGGGTACGTCCAGAAATAAAGCAAATCCTGTTACCAGGATGAAAAATGAGCCTTCATAGCAAGCTCTGCCGTCACCTGTTTTCACATTTCCCAGGCTTTGGCTGTATGGAAAACAGCTGTCAGTGGATTGGTAAGCACTGACACATCATTGTCTCAGCAGTGTTTTCATTGATGCATTCGATTGGATCAAATAATTACATGTTTAGAGGAGGAAAATGTACCATATTTACCTCTGAAATGGAATGAAGCAGTAGCATAAAACAGCATGAAGTGGAGACAGGAAGCGAAGGACTAGCCATTTACATTGCTCCACCTTAACAGACAGCCTGCATGATCGGAAAAGCAGAGACAGGCTGCTGTTTTTTTTCAACCCTCTGTCTCCACTGAAGAAGCTGCAGCGCCGCCTGGTGTCTGTAGAGAGAAGTCAAAAAGCTTACAGCACCTGGTATTCCCAGGCGGTCTCCCATCCAAGTACTAACCAGGCCCGACCCTGCTTAGCTTCCGAGATCGGACGAGATCGGGCGTGTTCAGAGTGGTATGGCCGTAAGCCACACGTGCACCCCGAAAAAGGCCTTTTAAAGATGCCCTCAGATGGCGTTTCATTGTTTTGCCTTGGAGTGCAGGTAGGGTACGTCCAGAAATAAAGCAAATCCTGTTACCAGGATGAAAAATGAGCCTTCATAGCAAGCTCTGCCGTCACCTGTTTTCACATTTCCCAGGCTTTGGCTGTATGGAAAACAGCTGTCAGTGGATTGGTAAGCACTGACACATCATTGTCTCAGCAGTGTTTTCATTGATGCATTCGATTGGATCAAATAATTACATGTTTAGAGGAGGAAAATGTACCATATTTCCCTCTGAAATGGAATGAAGCAGTAGCATAAAACAGCATGAAGTGGAGACAGGAAGCGAAGGACTAGCCATTTACATTGCTCCACCTTAACAGACAGCCTGCATGATCGGAAAAGCAGAGACAGGCTGCTGGTTTTTTTCAACCCTCTGTCTCCACTGAAGAAGCTGCAGCGCCGCCTGGTGTCTGTAGAGAGAAGTCAAAAAGCTTACAGCACCTGGTATTCCCAGGCGGTCTCCCATCCAAGTACTAACCAGGCCCGACCCTGCTTAGCTTCCGAGATCGGACGAGATCGGGCGTGTTCAGAGTGGTATGGCCGTAAGCCACACGTGCACCCCGAAAAAGGCCTTTTAAAGATGCCCTCAGATGGCGTTTCATTGTTTTGCCTTGGAGTGCAGGTAGGGTACGTCCAGAAATAAAGCAAATCCTGTTACCAGGATGAAAAATGAGCCTTCATAGCAAGCTCTGCCGTCACCTGTTTTCACATTTCCCAGGCTTTGGCTGTATGGAAAACAGCTGTCAGTGGATTGGTAAGCACTGACACATCATTGTCTCAGCAGTGTTTTCATTGATGCATTCGATTGGATCAAATAATTACATGTTTAGAGGAGGAAAATGTACCATATTTCCCTCTGAAATGGAATGAAGCAGTAGCATAAAACAGCATGAAGTGGAGACAGGAAGCGAAGGACTAGCCATTTACATTGCTCCACCTTAACAGACAGCCTGCATGATCGGAAAAGCAGAGACAGGCTGCTGGTTTTTTTCAACCCTCTGTCTCCACTGAAGAAGCTGCAGCGCCGCCTGGTGTCTGTAGAGAGAAGTGAAAAAGCTTACAGCACCTGGTATTCCCAGGCGGTCTCCCATCCAAGTACTAACCAGGCCCGACCCTGCTTAGCTTCCGAGATCGGACGAGATCGGGCGTGTTCAGAGTGGTATGACCGTAAGCCACACGTGCACCCCGAAAAAGGCCTTTTAAAGATGCCCTCAGATGGCGTTTCATTGTTTTGCCTTGGAGTGCAGGTAGGGTACGTCCAGAAATAAAGCAAATCCTGTTACCAGGATGAAAAATGAGCCTTCATAGCAAGCTCTGCCGTCACCTGTTTTCACATTTCCCAGGCTTTGGCTGTATGGAAAACAGCTGTCAGTGGATTGGTAAGCACTGACACATCATTGTCTCAGCAGTGTTTTCATTGATGCATTCGATTGGATCAAATAATTACATGTTTAGAGGAGGAAAATGTACCATATTTCCCTCTGAAATGGAATGAAGCAGTAGCATAAAACAGCATGAAGTGGAGACAGGAAGCGAAGGACTAGCCATTTACATTGCTCCACCTTAACAGACAGCCTGCATGATCGGAAAAGCAGAGACAGGCTGCTGGTTTTTTTCAACCCTCTGTCTCCACTGAAGAAGCTGCAGCGCCGCCTGGTGTCTGTAGAGAGAAGTGAAAAAGCTTACAGCACCTGGTATTCCCAGGCGGTCTCCCATCCAAGTACTAACCAGGCCCGACCCTGCTTAGCTTCCGAGATCGGACGAGATCGGGCGTGTTCAGAGTGGTATGGCCGTAAGCCACACGTGCACCCCGAAAAAGGCCTTTTGAAGATGCCCTCAGATGGCGTTTCATTGTTTTGCCTTGGAGTGCAGGTAGGGTACGTCCAGAAATAAAGCAAATCCTGTTACCAGGATGAAAAATGAGCCTTCATAGCAAGCTCTGCCGTCACCTGTTTTCACATTTCCCAGGCTTTGGCTGTATGGAAAACAGCTGTCAGTGGATTGGTAAGCACTGACACATCATTGTCTCAGCAGTGTTTTCATTGATGCATTCGATTGGATCAAATAATTACATGTTTAGAGGAGGAAAATGTACCATATTTCCCTCTGAAATGGAATGAAGCAGTAGCATAAAACAGCATGAAGTGGAGACAGGAAGCGAAGGACTAGCCATTTACATTGCTCCACCTTAACAGACAGCCTGCATGATCGGAAAAGCAGAGACAGGCTGCTGGTTTTTTTCAACCCTCTGTCTCCACTGAAGAAGCTGCAGCGCCGCCTGGTGTCTGTAGAGAGAAGTCTCCACTGAAGAAGCTGCAGCGCCGCCTGGTGTCTGTAGAGAGAAGTCAAAAAGCTTACAGCACCTGGTATTCCCAGGCGGTCTCCCATCCAAGTACTAACCAGGCCCGACCCTGCTTAGCTTCCGAGATCGGACGAGATCGGGCGTGTTCAGAGTGGTATGGCCGTAAGCCACACGTGCACCCCGAAAAAGGCCTTTTAAAGATGCCCTCAGATGGCGTTTCATTGTTTTGCCTTGGAGTGCAGGTAGGGTACGTCCAGAAATAAAGCAAATCCTGTTACCAGGATGAAAAATGAGCCTTCATAGCAAGCTCTGCCGTCACCTGTTTTCACATTTCCCAGGCTTTGGCTGTATGGAAAACAGCTGTCAGTGGATTGGTAAGCACTGACACATCATTGTCTCAGCAGTGTTTTCATTGATGCATTCGATTGGATCAAATAATTACATGTTTAGAGGAGGAAAATGTACCATATTTCCCTCTGAAATGGAATGAAGCAGTAGCATAAAACAGCATGAAGTGGAGACAGGAAGCGAAGGACTAGCCATTTACATTGCTCCACCTTAACAGACAGCCTGCATGATCGGAAAAGCAGAGACAGGCTGCTGGTTTTTTTCAACCCTCTGTCTCCACTGAAGAAGCTGCAGCGCCGCCTGGTGTCTGTAGAGAGAAGTGAAAAAGCTTACAGCACCTGGTATTCCCAGGCGGTCTCCCATCCAAGTACTAACCAGGCCCGACCCTGCTTAGCTTCCGAGATCGGGCGAGATCGGGCGTGTTCAGAGTGGTATGGCCGTAAGCCACACGTGCACCCCGAAAAAGGCCTTTTAAAGATGCCCTCAGATGGCGTTTCATTGTTTTGCCTTGGAGTGCAGGTAGGGTACGTCCAGAAATAAAGCAAATCCTGTTACCAGGATGAAAAATGAGCCTTCATAGCAAGCTCTGCCGTCACCTGTTTTCACATTTCCCAGGCTTTGGCTGTATGGAAAACAGCTGTCAGTGGATTGGTAAGCACTGACACATCATTGTCTCAGCAGTGTTTTCATTGATGCATTCGATTGGATCAAATAATTACATGTTTAGAGGAGGAAAATGTACCATATTTCCCTCTGAAATGGAATGAAGCAGTAGCATAAAACAGCATGAAGTGGAGACAGGAAGCGAAGGACTAGCCATTTACATTGCTCCACCTTAACAGACAGCCTGCATGATCGGAAAAGCAGAGACAGGCTGCTGGTTTTTTTCAACCCTCTGTCTCCACTGAAGAAGCTGCAGCGCCGCCTGGTGTCTGTAGAGAGAAGTCAAAAAGCTTACAGCACCTGGTATTCCCAGGCGGTCTCCCATCCAAGTACTAACCAGGCCCGACCCTGCTTAGCTTCCGAGATCGGACGAGATCGGGCGTGTTCAGAGTGGTATGGCCGTAAGCCACACGTGCACCCCGAAAAAGGCCTTTTAAAGATGCCCTCAGATGGCGTTTCATTGTTTTGCCTTGGAGTGCAGGTAGGGTACGTCCAGAAATAAAGCAAATCCTGTTACCAGGATGAAAAATGAGCCTTCATAGCAAGCTCTGCCGTCACCTGTTTTCACATTTCCCAGGCTTTGGCTGTATGGAAAACAGCTGTCAGTGGATTGGTAAGCACTGACACATCATTGTCTCAGCAGTGTTTTCATTGATGCATTCGATTGGATCAAATAATTACATGTTTAGAGGAGGAAAATGTACCATATTTCCCTCTGAAATGGAATGAAGCAGTAGCATAAAACAGCATGAAGTGGAGACAGGAAGCGAAGGACTAGCCATTTACATTGCTCCACCTTAACAGACAGCCTGCATGATCGGAAAAGCAGAGACAGGCTGCTGGTTTTTTTCAACCCTCTGTCTCCACTGAAGAAGCTGCAGCGCCGCCTGGTGTCTGTAGAGAGAAGTCAAAAAGCTTACAGCACCTGGTATTCCCAGGCGGTCTCCCATCCAAGTACTAACCAGGCCCGACCCTGCTTAGCTTCCGAGATCGGACGAGATCGGGCGTGTTCAGAGTGGTATGGCCGTAAGCCACACGTGCACCCCGAAAAAGGCCTTTTAAAGATGCCCTCAGATGGCGTTTCATTGTTTTGCCTTGGAGTGCAGGTAGGGTACGTCCAGAAATAAAGCAAATCCTGTTACCAGGATGAAAAATGAGCCTTCATAGCAAGCTCTGCCGTCACCTGTTTTCACATTTCCCAGGCTTTGGCTGTATGGAAAACAGCTGTCAGTGGATTGGTAAGCACTGACACATCATTGTCTCAGCAGTGTTTTCATTGATGCATTCGATTGGATCAAATAATTACATGTTTAGAGGAGGAAAATGTACCATATTTCCCTCTGAAATGGAATGAAGCAGTAGCATAAAACAGCATGAAGTGGAGACAGGAAGCGAAGGACTAGCCATTTACATTGCTCCACCTTAACAGACAGCCTGCATGATCGGAAAAGCAGAGACAGGCTGCTGGTTTTTTTCAACCCTCTGTCTCCACTGAAGAAGCTGCAGCGCCGCCTGGTGTCTGTAGAGAGAAGTCAAAAAGCTTACAGCACCTGGTATTCCCAGGCGGTCTCCCATCCAAGTACTAACCAGGCCCGACCCTGCTTAGCTTCCGAGATCGGACGAGATCGGGTGTGTTCAGAGTGGTATGGCCGTAAGCCACACGTGCACCCCGAAAAAGGCCTTTTAAAGATGCCCTCAGATGGCGTTTCATTGTTTTGCCTTGGAGTGCAGGTAGGGTACGTCCAGAAATAAAGCAAATCCTGTTACCAGGATGAAAAATGAGCCTTCATAGCAAGCTCTGCCGTCACCTGTTTTCACATTTCCCAGGCTTTGGCTGTATGGAAAACAGCTGTCAGTGGATTGGTAAGCACTGACACATCATTGTCTCAGCAGTGTTTTCATTGATGCATTCGATTGGATCAAATAATTACATGTTTAGAGGAGGAAAATGTACCATATTTCCCTCTGAAATGGAATGAAGCAGTAGCATAAAACAGCATGAAGTGGAGACAGGAAGCGAAGGACTAGCCATTTACATTGCTCCACCTTAACAGACAGTCTGCATGATCGGAAAAGCAGAGACAGGCTGCTGGTTTTTTTCAACCCTCTGTCTCCACTGAAGAAGCTGCAGCGCCGCCTGGTGTCTGTAGAGAGAAGTCAAAAAGCTTACAGCACCTGGTATTCCCAGGCGGTCTCCCATCCAAGTACTAACCAGGCCCGACCCTGCTTAGCTTCCGAGATCGGACGAGATCGGGCGTGTTCAGAGTGGTATGGCCGTAAGCCACACGTGCACCCCGAAAAAGGCCTTTTAAAGATGCCCTCAGATGGCGTTTCATTGTTTTGCCTTGGAGTGCAGGTAGGGTACGTCCAGAAATAAAGCAAATCCTGTTACCAGGATGAAAAATGAGCCTTCATAGCAAGCTCTGCCGTCACCTGTTTTCACATTTCCCAGGCTTTGGCTGTATGGAAAACAGCTGTCAGTGGATTGGTAAGCACTGACACATCATTGTCTCAGCAGTGTTTTCATTGATGCATTCGATTGGATCAAATAATTACATGTTTAGAGGAGGAAAATGTACCATATTTCCCTCTGAAATGGAATGAAGCAGTAGCATAAAACAGCATGAAGTGGAGACAGGAAGCGAAGGACTAGCCATTTACATTGCTCCACCTTAACAGACAGCCTGCATGATCGGAAAAGCAGAGACAGGCTGCTGGTTTTTTTCAACCCTCTGTCTCCACTGAAGAAGCTGCAGCGCCGCCTGGTGTCTGTAGAGAGAAGTCAAAAAGCTTACAGCACCTGGTATTCCCAGGCGGTCTCCCATCCAAGTACTAACCAGGCCCGACCCTGCTTAGCTTCCGAGATCGGACGAGATCGGGCGTGTTCAGAGTGGTATGGCCGTAAGCCACACGTGCACCCCGAAAAAGGCCTTTTAAAGATGCCCTCAGATGGCGTTTCATTGTTTTGCCTTGGAGTGCAGGTAGGGTACGTCCAGAAATAAAGCAAATCCTGTTACCAGGATGAAAAATGAGCCTTCATAGCAAGCTCTGCCGTCACCTGTTTTCACATTTCCCAGGCTTTGGCTGTATGGAAAACAGCTGTCAGTGGATTGGTAAGCACTGACACATCATTGTCTCAGCAGTGTTTTCATTGATGCATTCGATTGGATCAAATAATTACATGTTTAGAGGAGGAAAATGTACCATATTTCCCTCTGAAATGGAATGAAGCAGTAGCATAAAACAGCATGAAGTGGAGACAGGAAGCGAAGGACTAGCCATTTACATTGCTCCACCTTAACAGACAGCCTGCATGATCGGAAAAGCAGAGACAGGCTGCTGGTTTTTTTCAACCCTCTGTCTCCACTGAAGAAGCTGCAGCGCCGCCTGGTGTCTGTAGAGAGAAGTCAAAAAGCTTACAGCACCTGGTATTCCCAGGCGGTCTCCCATCCAAGTACTAACCAGGCCCGACCCTGCTTAGCTTCCGAGATCGGACGAGATCGGGCGTGTTCAGAGTGGTATGGCCGTAAGCCACACGTGCACCCCGAAAAAGGCCTTTTAAAGATGCCCTCAGATGGCGTTTCATTGTTTTGCCTTGGAGTGCAGGTAGGGTACGTCCAGAAATAAAGCAAATCCTGTTACCAGGATGAAAAATGAGCCTTCATAGCAAGCTCTGCCGTCACCTGTTTTCACATTTCCCAGGCTTTGGCTGTATGGAAAACAGCTGTCAGTGGATTGGTAAGCACTGACACATCATTGTCTCAGCAGTGTTTTCATTGATGCATTCGATTGGATCAAATAATTACATGTTTAGAGGAGGAAAATGTACCATATTTCCCTCTGAAATGGAATGAAGCAGTAGCATAAAACAGCATGAAGTGGAGACAGGAAGCGAAGGACTAGCCATTTACATTGCTCCACCTTAACAGACAGCCTGCATGATCGGAAAAGCAGAGACAGGCTGCTGTTTTTTTTCAACCCTCTGTCTCCACTGAAGAAGCTGCAGCGCCGCCTGGTGTCTGTAGAGAGAAGTCAACAAGCTTACAGCACCTGGTATTCCCAGGCGGTCTCCCATCCAAGTACTAACCAGGCCCGACCCTGCTTAGCTTCCGAGATCGGACGAGATCGGGCGTGTTCAGAGTGGTATGGCCGTAAGCCACACGTGCACCCCGAAAAAGGCCTTTTAAAGATGCCCTCAGATGGCGTTTCATTGTTTTGCCTTGGAGTGCAGGTAGGGTACGTCCAGAAATAAAGCAAATCCTGTTACCAGGATGAAAAATGAGCCTTCATAGCAAGCTCTGCCGTCACCTGTTTTCACATTTCCCAGGCTTTGGCTGTATGGAAAACAGCTGTCAGTGGATTGGTAAGCACTGACACATCATTGTCTCAGCAGTGTTTTCATTGATGCATTCGATTGGATCAAATAATTACATGTTTAGAGGAGGAAAATGTACCATATTTCCCTCTGAAATGGAATGAAGCAGTAGCATAAAACAGCATGAAGTGGAGACAGGAAGCGAAGGACTAGCCATTTACATTGCTCCACCTTAACAGACAGCCTGCATGATCGGAAAAGCAGAGACAGGCTGCTGGTTTTTTTCAACCCTCTGTCTCCACTGAAGAAGCTGCAGCGCCGCCTGGTGTCTGTAGAGAGAAGTCAAAAAGCTTACAGCACCTGGTATTCCCAGGCGGTCTCCCATCCAAGTACTAACCAGGCCCGACCCTGCTTAGCTTCCGAGATCGGACGAGATCGGGCGTGTTCAGAGTGGTATGGCCGTAAGCCACACGTGCACCCCGAAAAAGGCCTTTTAAAGATGCCCTCAGATGGCGTTTCATTGTTTTGCCTTGGAGTGCAGGTAGGGTACGTCCAGAAATAAAGCAAATCCTGTTACCAGGATGAAAAATGAGCCTTCATAGCAAGCTCTGCCGTCACCTGTTTTCACATTTCCCAGGCTTTGGCTGTATGGAAAACAGCTGTCAGTGGATTGGTAAGCACTGACACATCATTGTCTCAGCAGTGTTTTCATTGATGCATTCGATTGGATCAAATAATTACATGTTTAGAGGAGGAAAATGTACCATATTTCCCTCTGAAATGGAATGAAGCAGTAGCATAAAACAGCATGAAGTGGAGACAGGAAGCGAAGGACTAGCCATTTACATTGCTCCACCTTAACAGACAGCCTGCATGATCGGAAAAGCAGAGACAGGCTGCTGGTTTTTTTCAACCCTCTGTCTCCACTGAAGAAGCTGCAGCGCCGCCTGGTGTCTGTAGAGAGAAGTCAAAAAGCTTACAGCACCTGGTATTCCCAGGCGGTCTCCCATCCAAGTACTAACCAGGCCCGACCCTGCTTAGCTTCCGAGATCGGACGAGATCGGGCGTGTTCAGAGTGGTATGGCCGTAAGCCACACGTGCACCCCGAAAAAGGCCTTTTAAAGATGCCCTCAGATGGCGTTTCATTGTTTTGCCTTGGAGTGCAGGTAGGGTACGTCCAGAAATAAAGCAAATCCTGTTACCAGGATGAAAAATGAGCCTTCATAGCAAGCTCTGCCGTCACCTGTTTTCACATTTCCCAGGCTTTGGCTGTATGGAAAACAGCTGTCAGTGGATTGGTAAGCACTGACACATCATTGTCTCAGCAGTGTTTTCATTGATGCATTCGATTGGATCAAATAATTACATGTTTAGAGGAGGAAAATGTACCATATTTCCCTCTGAAATGGAATGAAGCAGTAGCATAAAACAGCATGAAGTGGAGACAGGAAGCGAAGGACTAGCCATTTACATTGCTCCACCTTAACAGACAGCCTGCATGATCGGAAAAGCAGAGACAGGCTGCTGGTTTTTTTCAACCCTCTGTCTCCACTGAAGAAGCTGCAGCGCCGCCTGGTGTCTGTAGAGAGAAGTCAACAAGCTTACAGCACCTGGTATTCCCAGGCGGTCTCCCATCCAAGTACTAACCAGGCCCGACCCTGCTTAGCTTCCGAGATCGGACGAGATCGGGCGTGTTCAGAGTGGTATGGCCGTAAGCCACACGTGCACCCCGAAAAAGGCCTTTTAAAGATGCCCTCAGATGGCGTTTCATTGTTTTGCCTTGGAGTGCAGGTAGGGTACGTCCAGAAATAAAGCAAATCCTGTTACCAGGATGAAAAATGAGCCTTCATAGCAAGCTCTGCCGTCACCTGTTTTCACATTTCCCAGGCTTTGGCTGTATGGAAAACAGCTGTCAGTGGATTGGTAAGCACTGACACATCATTGTCTCAGCAGTGTTTTCATTGATGCATTCGATTGGATCAAATAATTACATGTTTAGAGGAGGAAAATGTACCATATTTCCCTCTGAAATGGAATGAAGCAGTAGCATAAAACAGCATGAAGTGGAGACAGGAAGCGAAGGACTAGCCATTTACATTGCTCCACCTTAACAGACAGCCTGCATGATCGGAAAAGCAGAGACAGGCTGCTGTTTTTTTTCAACCCTCTGTCTCCACTGAAGAAGCTGCAGCGCCGCCTGGTGTCTGTAGAGAGAAGTCAACAAGCTTACAGCACCTGGTATTCCCAGGCGGTCTCCCATCCAAGTACTAACCAGGCCCGACCCTGCTTAGCTTCCGAGATCGGACGAGATCGGGCGTGTTCAGAGTGGTATGGCCGTAAGCCACACGTGCACCCCGAAAAAGGCCTTTTAAAGATGCCCTCAGATGGCGTTTCATTGTTTTGCCTTGGAGTGCAGGTAGGGTACGTCCAGAAATAAAGCAAATCCTGTTACCAGGATGAAAAATGAGCCTTCATAGCAAGCTCTGCCGTCACCTGTTTTCACATTTCCCAGGCTTTGGCTGTATGGAAAACAGCTGTCAGTGGATTGGTAAGCACTGACACATCATTGTCTCAGCAGTGTTTTCATTGATGCATTCGATTGGATCAAATAATTACATGTTTAGAGGAGGAAAATGTACCATATTTCCCTCTGAAATGGAATGAAGCAGTAGCATAAAACAGCATGAAGTGGAGACAGGAAGCGAAGGACTAGCCATTTACATTGCTCCACCTTAACAGACAGCCTGCATGATCGGAAAAGCAGAGACAGGCTGCTGGTTTTTTTCAACCCTCTGTCTCCACTGAAGAAGCTGCAGCGCCGCCTGGTGTCTGTAGAGAGAAGTCAAAAAGCTTACAGCACCTGGTATTCCCAGGCGGTCTCCCATCCAAGTACTAACCAGGCCCGACCCTGCTTAGCTTCCGAGATCGGACGAGATCGGGCGTGTTCAGAGTGGTATGGCCGTAAGCCACACGTGCACCCCGAAAAAGGCCTTTTAAAGATGCCCTCAGATGGCGTTTCATTGTTTTGCCTTGGAGTGCAGGTAGGGTACGTCCAGAAATAAAGCAAATCCTGTTACCAGGATGAAAAATGAGCCTTCATAGCAAGCTCTGCCGTCACCTGTTTTCACATTTCCCAGGCTTTGGCTGTATGGAAAACAGCTGTCAGTGGATTGGTAAGCACTGACACATCATTGTCTCAGCAGTGTTTTCATTGATGCATTCGATTGGATCAAATAATTACATGTTTAGAGGAGGAAAATGTACCATATTTCCCTCTGAAATGGAATGAAGCAGTAGCATAAAACAGCATGAAGTGGAGACAGGAAGCGAAGGACTAGCCATTTACATTGCTCCACCTTAACAGACAGCCTGCATGATCGGAAAAGCAGAGACAGGCTGCTGGTTTTTTTCAACCCTCTGTCTCCACTGAAGAAGCTGCAGCGCCGCCTGGTGTCTGTAGAGAGAAGTCAAAAAGCTTACAGCACCTGGTATTCCCAGGCGGTCTCCCATCCAAGTACTAACCAGGCCCGACCCTGCTTAGCTTCCGAGATCGGACGAGATCGGGCGTGTTCAGAGTGGTATGGCCGTAAGCCACACGTGCACCCCGAAAAAGGCCTTTTAAAGATGCCCTCAGATGGCGTTTCATTGTTTTGCCTTGGAGTGCAGGTAGGGTACGTCCAGAAATAAAGCAAATCCTGTTACCAGGATGAAAAATGAGCCTTCATAGCAAGCTCTGCCGTCACCTGTTTTCACATTTCCCAGGCTTTGGCTGTATGGAAAACAGCTGTCAGTGGATTGGTAAGCACTGACACATCATTGTCTCAGCAGTGTTTTCATTGATGCATTCGATTGGATCAAATAATTACATGTTTAGAGGAGGAAAATGTACCATATTTCCCTCTGAAATGGAATGAAGCAGTAGCATAAAACAGCATGAAGTGGAGACAGGAAGCGAAGGACTAGCCATTTACATTGCTCCACCTTAACAGACAGCCTGCATGATCGGAAAAGCAGAGACAGGCTGCTGGTTTTTTTCAACCCTCTGTCTCCACTGAAGAAGCTGCAGCGCCGCCTGGTGTCTGTAGAGAGAAGTCAACAAGCTTACAGCACCTGGTATTCCCAGGCGGTCTCCCATCCAAGTACTAACCAGGCCCGACCCTGCTTAGCTTCCGAGATCGGACGAGATCGGGCGTGTTCAGAGTGGTATGGCCGTAAGCCACACGTGCACCCCGAAAAAGGCCTTTTAAAGATGCCCTCAGATGGCGTTTCATTGTTTTGCCTTGGAGTGCAGGTAGGGTACGTCCAGAAATAAAGCAAATCCTGTTACCAGGATGAAAAATGAGCCTTCATAGCAAGCTCTGCCGTCACCTGTTTTCACATTTCCCAGGCTTTGGCTGTATGGAAAACAGCTGTCAGTGGATTGGTAAGCACTGACACATCATTGTCTCAGCAGTGTTTTCATTGATGCATTCGATTGGATCAAATAATTACATGTTTAGAGGAGGAAAATGTACCATATTTCCCTCTGAAATGGAATGAAGCAGTAGCATAAAACAGCATGAAGTGGAGACAGGAAGCGAAGGACTAGCCATTTACATTGCTCCACCTTAACAGACAGCCTGCATGATCGGAAAAGCAGAGACAGGCTGCTGGTTTTTTTCAACCCTCTGTCTCCACTGAAGAAGCTGCAGCGCCGCCTGGTGTCTGTAGAGAGAAGTCAAAAAGCTTACAGCACCTGGTATTCCCAGGCGGTCTCCCATCCAAGTACTAACCAGGCCCGACCCTGCTTAGCTTCCGAGATCGGACGAGATCGGGCGTGTTCAGAGTGGTATGGCCGTAAGCCACACGTGCACCCCGAAAAAGGCCTTTTAAAGATGCCCTCAGATGGCGTTTCATTGTTTTGCCTTGGAGTGCAGGTAGGGTACGTCCAGAAATAAAGCAAATCCTGTTACCAGGATGAAAAATGAGCCTTCATAGCAAGCTCTGCCGTCACCTGTTTTCACATTTCCCAGGCTTTGGCTGTATGGAAAACAGCTGTCAGTGGATTGGTAAGCACTGACACATCATTGTCTCAGCAGTGTTTTCATTGATGCATTCGATTGGATCAAATAATTACATGTTTAGAGGAGGAAAATGTACCATATTTCCCTCTGAAATGGAATGAAGCAGTAGCATAAAACAGCATGAAGTGGAGACAGGAAGCGAAGGACTAGCCATTTACATTGCTCCACCTTAACAGACAGCCTGCATGATCGGAAAAGCAGAGACAGGCTGCTGGTTTTTTTCAACCCTCTGTCTCCACTGAAGAAGCTGCAGCGCCGCCTGGTGTCTGTAGAGAGAAGTCAAAAAGCTTACAGCACCTGGTATTCCCAGGCGGTCTCCCATCCAAGTACTAACCAGGCCCGACCCTGCTTAGCTTCCGAGATCGGACGAGATCGGGCGTGTTCAGAGTGGTATGGCCGTAAGCCACACGTGCACCCCGAAAAAGGCCTTTTGAAGATGCCCTCAGATGGCGTTTCATTGTTTTGCCTTGGAGTGCAGGTAGGGTACGTCCAGAAATAAAGCAAATCCTGTTACCAGGATGAAAAATGAGCCTTCATAGCAAGCTCTGCCGTCACCTGTTTTCACATTTCCCAGGCTTTGGCTGTATGGAAAACAGCTGTCAGTGGATTGGTAAGCACTGACACATCATTGTCTCAGCAGTGTTTTCATTGATGCATTCGATTGGATCAAATAATTACATGTTTAGAGGAGGAAAATGTACCATATTTCCCTCTGAAATGGAATGAAGCAGTAGCATAAAACAGCATGAAGTGGAGACAGGAAGCGAAGGACTAGCCATTTACATTGCTCCACCTTAACAGACAGCCTGCATGATCGGAAAAGCAGAGACAGGCTGCTGGTTTTTTTCAACCCTCTGTCTCCACTGAAGAAGCTGCAGCGCCGCCTGGTGTCTGTAGAGAGAAGTCAACAAGCTTACAGCACCTGGTATTCCCAGGCGGTCTCCCATCCAAGTACTAACCAGGCCCGACCCTGCTTAGCTTCCGAGATCGGACGAGATCGGGCGTGTTCAGAGTGGTATGGCCGTAAGCCACACGTGCACCCCGAAAAAGGCCTTTTAAAGATGCCCTCAGATGGCGTTTCATTGTTTTGCCTTGGAGTGCAGGTAGGGTACGTCCAGAAATAAAGCAAATCCTGTTACCAGGATGAAAAATGAGCCTTCATAGCAAGCTCTGCCGTCACCTGTTTTCACATTTCCCAGGCTTTGGCTGTATGGAAAACAGCTGTCAGTGGATTGGTAAGCACTGACACATCATTGTCTCAGCAGTGTTTTCATTGATGCATTCGATTGGATCAAATAATTACATGTTTAGAGGAGGAAAATGTACCATATTTCCCTCTGAAATGGAATGAAGCAGTAGCATAAAACAGCATGAAGTGGAGACAGGAAGCGAAGGACTAGCCATTTACATTGCTCCACCTTAACAGACAGCCTGCATGATCGGAAAAGCAGAGACAGGCTGCTGGTTTTTTTCAACCCTCTGTCTCCACTGAAGAAGCTGCAGCGCCGCCTGGTGTCTGTAGAGAGAAGTCAAAAAGCTTACAGCACCTGGTATTCCCAGGCGGTCTCCCATCCAAGTACTAACCAGGCCCGACCCTGCTTAGCTTCCGAGATCGGACGAGATCGGGCGTGTTCAGAGTGGTATGGCCGTAAGCCACACGTGCACCCCGAAAAAGGCCTTTTAAAGATGCCCTCAGATGGCGTTTCATTGTTTTGCCTTGGAGTGCAGGTAGGGTACGTCCAGAAATAAAGCAAATCCTGTTACCAGGATGAAAAATGAGCCTTCATAGCAAGCTCTGCCGTCACCTGTTTTCACATTTCCCAGGCTTTGGCTGTATGGAAAACAGCTGTCAGTGGATTGGTAAGCACTGACACATCATTGTCTCAGCAGTGTTTTCATTGATGCATTCGATTGGATCAAATAATTACATGTTTAGAGGAGGAAAATGTACCATATTTCCCTCTGAAATGGAATGAAGCAGTAGCATAAAACAGCATGAAGTGGAGACAGGAAGCGAAGGACTAGCCATTTACATTGCTCCACCTTAACAGACAGCCTGCATGATCGGAAAAGCAGAGACAGGCTGCTGGTTTTTTTCAACCCTCTGTCTCCACTGAAGAAGCTGCAGCGCCGCCTGGTGTCTGTAGAGAGAAGTCAAAAAGCTTACAGCACCTGGTATTCCCAGGCGGTCTCCCATCCAAGTACTAACCAGGCCCGACCCTGCTTAGCTTCCGAGATCGGACGAGATCGGGCGTGTTCAGAGTGGTATGGCCGTAAGCCACACGTGCACCCCGAAAAAGGCCTTTTAAAGATGCCCTCAGATGGCGTTTCATTGTTTTGCCTTGGAGTGCAGGTAGGGTACGTCCAGAAATAAAGCAAATCCTGTTACCAGGATGAAAAATGAGCCTTCATAGCAAGCTCTGCCGTCACCTGTTTTCACATTTCCCAGGCTTTGGCTGTATGGAAAACAGCTGTCAGTGGATTGGTAAGCACTGACACATCATTGTCTCAGCAGTGTTTTCATTGATGCATTCGATTGGATCAAATAATTACATGTTTAGAGGAGGAAAATGTACCATATTTCCCTCTGAAATGGAATGAAGCAGTAGCATAAAACAGCATGAAGTGGAGACAGGAAGCGAAGGACTAGCCATTTACATTGCTCCACCTTAACAGACAGCCTGCATGATCGGAAAAGCAGAGACAGGCTGCTGGTTTTTTTCAACCCTCTGTCTCCACTGAAGAAGCTGCAGCGCCGCCTGGTGTCTGTAGAGAGAAGTCAAAAAGCTTACAGCACCTGGTATTCCCAGGCGGTCTCCCATCCAAGTACTAACCAGGCCCGACCCTGCTTAGCTTCCGAGATCGGACGAGATCGGGCGTGTTCAGAGTGGTATGGCCGTAAGCCACACGTGCACCCCGAAAAAGGCCTTTTGAAGATGCCCTCAGATGGCGTTTCATTGTTTTGCCTTGGAGTGCAGGTAGGGTACGTCCAGAAATAAAGCAAATCCTGTTACCAGGATGAAAAATGAGCCTTCATAGCAAGCTCTGCCGTCACCTGTTTTCACATTTCCCAGGCTTTGGCTGTATGGAAAACAGCTGTCAGTGGATTGGTAAGCACTGACACATCATTGTCTCAGCAGTGTTTTCATTGATGCATTCGATTGGATCAAATAATTACATGTTTAGAGGAGGAAAATGTACCATATTTCCCTCTGAAATGGAATGAAGCAGTAGCATAAAACAGCATGAAGTGGAGACAGGAAGCGAAGGACTAGCCATTTACATTGCTCCACCTTAACAGACAGCCTGCATGATCGGAAAAGCAGAGACAGGCTGCTGGTTTTTTTCAACCCTCTGTCTCCACTGAAGAAGCTGCAGCGCCGCCTGGTGTCTGTAGAGAGAAGTCAAAAAGCTTACAGCACCTGGTATTCCCAGGCGGTCTCCCATCCAAGTACTAACCAGGCCCGACCCTGCTTAGCTTCCGAGATCGGACGAGATCGGGCGTGTTCAGAGTGGTATGGCCGTAAGCCACACGTGCACCCCGAAAAAGGCCTTTTAAAGATGCCCTCAGATGGCGTTTCATTGTTTTGCCTTGGAGTGCAGGTAGGGTACGTCCAGAAATAAAGCAAATCCTGTTACCAGGATGAAAAATGAGCCTTCATAGCAAGCTCTGCCGTCACCTGTTTTCACATTTCCCAGGCTTTGGCTGTATGGAAAACAGCTGTCAGTGGATTGGTAAGCACTGACACATCATTGTCTCAGCAGTGTTTTCATTGATGCATTCGATTGGATCAAATAATTACATGTTTAGAGGAGGAAAATGTACCATATTTCCCTCTGAAATGGAATGAAGCAGTAGCATAAAACAGCATGAAGTGGAGACAGGAAGCGAAGGACTAGCCATTTACATTGCTCCACCTTAACAGACAGCCTGCATGATCGGAAAAGCAGAGACAGGCTGCTGGTTTTTTTCAACCCTCTGTCTCCACTGAAGAAGCTGCAGCGCCGCCTGGTGTCTGTAGAGAGAAGTCAAAAAGCTTACAGCACCTGGTATTCCCAGGCGGTCTCCCATCCAAGTACTAACCAGGCCCGACCCTGCTTAGCTTCCGAGATCGGACGAGATCGGGCGTGTTCAGAGTGGTATGGCCGTAAGCCACACGTGCACCCCGAAAAAGGCCTTTTAAAGATGCCCTCAGATGGCGTTTCATTGTTTTGCCTTGGAGTGCAGGTAGGGTACGTCCAGAAATAAAGCAAATCCTGTTACCAGGATGAAAAATGAGCCTTCATAGCAAGCTCTGCCGTCACCTGTTTTCACATTTCCCAGGCTTTGGCTGTATGGAAAACAGCTGTCAGTGGATTGGTAAGCACTGACACATCATTGTCTCAGCAGTGTTTTCATTGATGCATTCGATTGGATCAAATAATTACATGTTTAGAGGAGGAAAATGTACCATATTTCCCTCTGAAATGGAATGAAGCAGTAGCATAAAACAGCATGAAGTGGAGACAGGAAGCGAAGGACTAGCCATTTACATTGCTCCACCTTAACAGACAGCCTGCATGATCGGAAAAGCAGAGACAGGCTGCTGGTTTTTTTCAACCCTCTGTCTCCACTGAAGAAGCTGCAGCGCCGCCTGGTGTCTGTAGAGAGAAGTCAACAAGCTTACAGCACCTGGTATTCCCAGGCGGTCTCCCATCCAAGTACTAACCAGGCCCGACCCTGCTTAGCTTCCGAGATCGGACGAGATCGGGCTTGTTCAGAGTGGTATGGCCGTAAGCCACACGTGCACCCCGAAAAAGGCCTTTTAAAGATGCCCTCAGATGGCGTTTCATTGTTTTGCCTTGGAGTGCAGGTAGGGTACGTCCAGAAATAAAGCAAATCCTGTTACCAGGATGAAAAATGAGCCTTCATAGCAAGCTCTGCCGTCACCTGTTTTCACATTTCCCAGGCTTTGGCTGTATGGAAAACAGCTGTCAGTGGATTGGTAAGCACTGACACATCATTGTCTCAGCAGTGTTTTCATTGATGCATTCGATTGGATCAAATAATTACATGTTTAGAGGAGGAAAATGTACCATATTTCCCTCTGAAATGGAATGAAGCAGTAGCATAAAACAGCATGAAGTGGAGACAGGAAGCGAAGGACTAGCCATTTACATTGCTCCACCTTAACAGACAGCCTGCATGATCGGAAAAGCAGAGACAGGCTGCTGGTTTTTTTCAACCCTCTGTCTCCACTGAAGAAGCTGCAGCGCCGCCTGGTGTCTGTAGAGAGAAGTCAAAAAGCTTACAGCACCTGGTATTCCCAGGCGGTCTCCCATCCAAGTACTAACCAGGCCCGACCCTGCTTAGCTTCCGAGATCGGACGAGATCGGGCGTGTTCAGAGTGGTATGGCCGTAAGCCACACGTGCACCCCGAAAAAGGCCTTTTGAAGATGCCCTCAGATGGCGTTTCATTGTTTTGCCTTGGAGTGCAGGTAGGGTACGTCCAGAAATAAAGCAAATCCTGTTACCAGGATGAAAAATGAGCCTTCATAGCAAGCTCTGCCGTCACCTGTTTTCACATTTCCCAGGCTTTGGCTGTATGGAAAACAGCTGTCAGTGGATTGGTAAGCACTGACACATCATTGTCTCAGCAGTGTTTTCATTGATGCATTCGATTGGATCAAATAATTACATGTTTAGAGGAGGAAAATGTACCATATTTCCCTCTGAAATGGAATGAAGCAGTAGCATAAAACAGCATGAAGTGGAGACAGGAAGCGAAGGACTAGCCATTTACATTGCTCCACCTTAACAGACAGCCTGCATGATCGGAAAAGCAGAGACAGGCTGCTGGTTTTTTTCAACCCTCTGTCTCCACTGAAGAAGCTGCAGCGCCGCCTGGTGTCTGTAGAGAGAAGTCAAAAAGCTTACAGCACCTGGTATTCCCAGGCGGTCTCCCATCCAAGTACTAACCAGGCCCGACCCTGCTTAGCTTCCGAGATCGGACGAGATCGGGCGTGTTCAGAGTGGTATGGCCGTAAGCCACACGTGCACCCCGAAAAAGGCCTTTTAAAGATGCCCTCAGATGGCGTTTCATTGTTTTGCCTTGGAGTGCAGGTAGGGTACGTCCAGAAATAAAGCAAATCCTGTTACCAGGATGAAAAATGAGCCTTCATAGCAAGCTCTGCCGTCACCTGTTTTCACATTTCCCAGGCTTTGGCTGTATGGAAAACAGCTGTCAGTGGATTGGTAAGCACTGACACATCATTGTCTCAGCAGTGTTTTCATTGATGCATTCGATTGGATCAAATAATTACATGTTTAGAGGAGGAAAATGTACCATATTTCCCTCTGAAATGGAATGAAGCAGTAGCATAAAACAGCATGAAGTGGAGACAGGAAGCGAAGGACTAGCCATTTACATTGCTCCACCTTAACAGACAGCCTGCATGATCGGAAAAGCAGAGACAGGCTGCTGGTTTTTTTCAACCCTCTGTCTCCACTGAAGAAGCTGCAGCGCCGCCTGGTGTCTGTAGAGAGAAGTCAAAAAGCTTACAGCACCTGGTATTCCCAGGCGGTCTCCCATCCAAGTACTAACCAGGCCCGACCCTGCTTAGCTTCCGAGATCGGACGAGATCGGGCGTGTTCAGAGTGGTATGGCCGTAAGCCACACGTGCACCCCGAAAAAGGCCTTTTAAAGATGCCCTCAGATGGCGTTTCATTGTTTTGCCTTGGAGTGCAGGTAGGGTACGTCCAGAAATAAAGCAAATCCTGTTACCAGGATGAAAAATGAGCCTTCATAGCAAGCTCTGCCGTCACCTGTTTTCACATTTCCCAGGCTTTGGCTGTATGGAAAACAGCTGTCAGTGGATTGGTAAGCACTGACACATCATTGTCTCAGCAGTGTTTTCATTGATGCATTCGATTGGATCAAATAATTACATGTTTAGAGGAGGAAAATGTACCATATTTACCTCTGAAATGGAATGAAGCAGTAGCATAAAACAGCATGAAGTGGAGACAGGAAGCGAAGGACTAGCCATTTACATTGCTCCACCTTAACAGACAGCCTGCATGATCGGAAAAGCAGAGACAGGCTGCTGGTTTTTTTCAACCCTCTGTCTCCACTGAAGAAGCTGCAGCGCCGCCTGGTGTCTGTAGAGAGAAGTCAAAAAGCTTACAGCACCTGGTATTCCCAGGCGGTCTCCCATCCAAGTACTAACCAGGCCCGACCCTGCTTAGCTTCCGAGATCGGACGAGATCGGGCGTGTTCAGAGTGGTATGGCCGTAAGCCACACGTGCACCCCGAAAAAGGCCTTTTAAAGATGCCCTCAGATGGCGTTTCATTGTTTTGCCTTGGAGTGCAGGTAGGGTACGTCCAGAAATAAAGCAAATCCTGTTACCAGGATGAAAAATGAGCCTTCATAGCAAGCTCTGCCGTCACCTGTTTTCACATTTCCCAGGCTTTGGCTGTATGGAAAACAGCTGTCAGTGGATTGGTAAGCACTGACACATCATTGTCTCAGCAGTGTTTTCATTGATGCATTCGATTGGATCAAATAATTACATGTTTAGAGGAGGAAAATGTACCATATTTCCCTCTGAAATGGAATGAAGCAGTAGCATAAAACAGCATGAAGTGGAGACAGGAAGCGAAGGACTAGCCATTTACATTGCTCCACCTTAACAGACAGCCTGCATGATCGGAAATGCAGAGACAGGCTGCTGGTTTTTTTCAACCCTCTGTCTCCACTGAAGAAGCTGCAGCGCCGCCTGGTGTCTGTAGAGAGAAGTGAAAAAGCTTACAGCACCTGGTATTCCCAGGCGGTCTCCCATCCAAGTACTAACCAGGCCCGACCCTGCTTAGCTTCCGAGATCGGACGAGATCGGGCGTGTTCAGAGTGGTATGGCCGTAAGCCACACGTGCACCCCGAAAAAGGCCTTTTAAAGATGCCCTCAGATGGCGTTTCATTGTTTTGCCTTGGAGTGCAGGTAGGGTACGTCCAGAAATAAAGCAAATCCTGTTACCAGGATGAAAAATGAGCCTTCATAGCAAGCTCTGCCGTCACCTGTTTTCACATTTCCCAGGCTTTGGCTGTATGGAAAACAGCTGTCAGTGGATTGGTAAGCACTGACACATCATTGTCTCAGCAGTGTTTTCATTGATGCATTCGATTGGATCAAATAATTACATGTTTAGAGGAGGAAAATGTACCATATTTCCCTCTGAAATGGAATGAAGCAGTAGCATAAAACAGCATGAAGTGGAGACAGGAAGCGAAGGACTAGCCATTTACATTGCTCCACCTTAACAGACAGCCTGCATGATCGGAAAAGCAGAGACAGGCTGCTGGTTTTTTTCAACCCTCTGTCTCCACTGAAGAAGCTGCAGCGCCGCCTGGTGTCTGTAGAGAGAAGTCAAAAAGCTTACAGCACCTGGTATTCCCAGGCGGTCTCCCATCCAAGTACTAACCAGGCCCGACCCTGCTTAGCTTCCGAGATCGGACGAGATCGGGCGTGTTCAGAGTGGTATGGCCGTAAGCCACACGTGCACCCCGAAAAAGGCCTTTTGAAGATGCCCTCAGATGGCGTTTCATTGTTTTGCCTTGGAGTGCAGGTAGGGTACGTCCAGAAATAAAGCAAATCCTGTTACCAGGATGAAAAATGAGCCTTCATAGCAAGCTCTGCCGTCACCTGTTTTCACATTTCCCAGGCTTTGGCTGTATGGAAAACAGCTGTCAGTGGATTGGTAAGCACTGACACATCATTGTCTCAGCAGTGTTTTCATTGATGCATTCGATTGGATCAAATAATTACATGTTTAGAGGAGGAAAATGTACCATATTTCCCTCTGAAATGGAATGAAGCAGTAGCATAAAACAGCATGAAGTGGAGACAGGAAGCGAAGGACTAGCCATTTACATTGCTCCACCTTAACAGACAGCCTGCATGATCGGAAAAGCAGAGACAGGCTGCTGGTTTTTTTCAACCCTCTGTCTCCACTGAAGAAGCTGCAGCGCCGCCTGGTGTCTGTAGAGAGAAGTCAAAAAGCTTACAGCACCTGGTATTCCCAGGCGGTCTCCCATCCAAGTACTAACCAGGCCCGACCCTGCTTAGCTTCCGAGATCGGACGAGATCGGGCGTGTTCAGAGTGGTATGGCCGTAAGCCACACGTGCACCCCGAAAAAGGCCTTTTAAAGATGCCCTCAGATGGCGTTTCATTGTTTTGCCTTGGAGTGCAGGTAGGGTACGTCCAGAAATAAAGCAAATCCTGTTACCAGGATGAAAAATGAGCCTTCATAGCAAGCTCTGCCGTCACCTGTTTTCACATTTCCCAGGCTTTGGCTGTATGGAAAACAGCTGTCAGTGGATTGGTAAGCACTGACACATCATTGTCTCAGCAGTGTTTTCATTGATGCATTCGATTGGATCAAATAATTACATGTTTAGAGGAGGAAAATGTACCATATTTCCCTCTGAAATGGAATGAAGCAGTAGCATAAAACAGCATGAAGTGGAGACAGGAAGCGAAGGACTAGCCATTTACATTGCTCCACCTTAACAGACAGCCTGCATGATCGGAAAAGCAGAGACAGGCTGCTGGTTTTTTTCAACCCTCTGTCTCCACTGAAGAAGCTGCAGCGCCGCCTGGTGTCTGTAGAGAGAAGTGAAAAAGCTTACAGCACCTGGTATTCCCAGGCGGTCTCCCATCCAAGTACTAACCAGGCCCGACCCTGCTTAGCTTCCGAGATCGGACGAGATCGGGCGTGTTCAGAGTGGTATGGCCGTAAGCCACACGTGCACCCCGAAAAAGGCCTTTTGAAGATGCCCTCAGATGGCGTTTCATTGTTTTGCCTTGGAGTGCAGGTAGGGTACGTCCAGAAATAAAGCAAATCCTGTTACCAGGATGAAAAATGAGCCTTCATAGCAAGCTCTGCCGTCACCTGTTTTCACATTTCCCAGGCTTTGGCTGTATGGAAAACAGCTGTCAGTGGATTGGTAAGCACTGACACATCATTGTCTCAGCAGTGTTTTCATTGATGCATTCGATTGGATCAAATAATTACATGTTTAGAGGAGGAAAATGTACCATATTTCCCTCTGAAATGGAATGAAGCAGTAGCATAAAACAGCATGAAGTGGAGACAGGAAGCGAAGGACTAGCCATTTACATTGCTCCACCTTAACAGACAGCCTGCATGATCGGAAAAGCAGAGACAGGCTGCTGGTTTTTTTCAACCCTCTGTCTCCACTGAAGAAGCTGCAGCGCCGCCTGGTGTCTGTAGAGAGAAGTCAAAAAGCTTACAGCACCTGGTATTCCCAGGCGGTCTCCCATCCAAGTACTAACCAGGCCCGACCCTGCTTAGCTTCCGAGATCGGACGAGATCGGGCGTGTTCAGAGTTGTATGGCCGTAAGCCACACGTGCACCCCGAAAAAGGCCTTTTAAAGATGCCCTCAGATGGCGTTTCATTGTTTTGCCTTGGAGTGCAGGTAGGGTACGTCCAGAAATAAAGCAAATCCTGTTACCAGGATGAAAAATGAGCCTTCATAGCAAGCTCTGCCGTCACCTGTTTTCACATTTCCCAGGCTTTGGCTGTATGGAAAACAGCTGTCAGTGGATTGGTAAGCACTGACACATCATTGTCTCAGCAGTGTTTTCATTGATGCATTCGATTGGATCAAATAATTACATGTTTAGAGGAGGAAAATGTACCATATTTCCCTCTGAAATGGAATGAAGCAGTAGCATAAAACAGCATGAAGTGGAGACAGGAAGCGAAGGACTAGCCATTTACATTGCTCCACCTTAACAGACAGCCTGCATGATCGGAAAAGCAGAGACAGGCTGCTGGTTTTTTTCAACCCTCTGTCTCCACTGAAGAAGCTGCAGCGCCGCCTGGTGTCTGTAGAGAGAAGTGAAAAAGCTTACAGCACCTGGTATTCCCAGGCGGTCTCCCATCCAAGTACTAACCAGGCCCGACCCTGCTTAGCTTCCGAGATCGGACGAGATCGGGCGTGTTCAGAGTGGTATGGCCGTAAGCCACACGTGCACCCCGAAAAAGGCCTTTTGAAGATGCCCTCAGATGGCGTTTCATTGTTTTGCCTTGGAGTGCAGGTAGGGTACGTCCAGAAATAAAGCAAATCCTGTTACCAGGATGAAAAATGAGCCTTCATAGCAAGCTCTGCCGTCACCTGTTTTCACATTTCCCAGGCTTTGGCTGTATGGAAAACAGCTGTCAGTGGATTGGTAAGCACTGACACATCATTGTCTCAGCAGTGTTTTCATTGATGCATTCGATTGGATCAAATAATTACATGTTTAGAGGAGGAAAATGTACCATATTTCCCTCTGAAATGGAATGAAGCAGTAGCATAAAACAGCATGAAGTGGAGACAGGAAGCGAAGGACTAGCCATTTACATTGCTCCACCTTAACAGACAGCCTGCATGATCGGAAAAGCAGAGACAGGCTGCTGGTTTTTTTCAACCCTCTGTCTCCACTGAAGAAGCTGCAGCGCCGCCTGGTGTCTGTAGAGAGAAGTCAAAAAGCTTACAGCACCTGGTATTTCCAGGCGGTCTCCCATCCAAGTACTAACCAGGCCCGACCCTGCTTAGCTTCCGAGATCGGACGAGATCGGGCGTGTTCAGAGTGGTATGGCCGTAAGCCACACGTGCACCCCGAAAAAGGCCTTTTAAAGATGCCCTCAGATGGCGTTTCATTGTTTTGCCTTGGAGTGCAGGTAGGGTACGTCCAGAAATAAAGCAAATCCTGTTACCAGGATGAAAAATGAGCCTTCATAGCAAGCTCTGCCGTCACCTGTTTTCACATTTCCCAGGCTTTGGCTGTATGGAAAACAGCTGTCAGTGGATTGGTAAGCACTGACACATCATTGTCTCAGCAGTGTTTTCATTGATGCATTCGATTGGATCAAATAATTACATGTTTAGAGGAGGAAAATGTACCATATTTCCCTCTGAAATGGAATGAAGCAGTAGCATAAAACAGCATGAAGTGGAGACAGGAAGCGAAGGACTAGCCATTTACATTGCTCCACCTTAACAGACAGCCTGCATGATCGGAAAAGCAGAGACAGGCTGCTGGTTTTTTTCAACCCTCTGTCTCCACTGAAGAAGCTGCAGCGCCGCCTGGTGTCTGTAGAGAGAAGTGAAAAAGCTTACAGCACCTGGTATTCCCAGGCGGTCTCCCATCCAAGTACTAACCAGGCCCGACCCTGCTTAGCTTCCGAGATCGGACGAGATCGGGCGTGTTCAGAGTGGTATGGCCGTAAGCCACACGTGCACCCCGAAAAAGGCCTTTTGAAGATGCCCTCAGATGGCGTTTCATTGTTTTGCCTTGGAGTGCAGGTAGGGTACGTCCAGAAATAAAGCAAATCCTGTTACCAGGATGAAAAATGAGCCTTCATAGCAAGCTCTGCCGTCACCTGTTTTCACATTTCCCAGGCTTTGGCTGTATGGAAAACAGCTGTCAGTGGATTGGTAAGCACTGACACATCATTGTCTCAGCAGTGTTTTCATTGATGCATTCGATTGGATCAAATAATTACATGTTTAGAGGAGGAAAATGTACCATATTTCCCTCTGAAATGGAATGAAGCAGTAGCATAAAACAGCATGAAGTGGAGACAGGAAGCGAAGGACTAGCCATTTACATTGCTCCACCTTAACAGACAGCCTGCATGATCGGAAAAGCAGAGACAGGCTGCTGGTTTTTTTCAACCCTCTGTCTCCACTGAAGAAGCTGCAGCGCCGCCTGGTGTCTGTAGAGAGAAGTCAAAAAGCTTACAGCACCTGGTATTCCCAGGCGGTCTCCCATCCAAGTACTAACCAGGCCCGACCCTGCTTAGCTTCCGAGATCGGACGAGATCGGGCGTGTTCAGAGTGGTATGGCCGTAAGCCACACGTGCACCCCGAAAAAGGCCTTTTAAAGATGCCCTCAGATGGCGTTTCATTGTTTTGCCTTGGAGTGCAGGTAGGGTACGTCCAGAAATAAAGCAAATCCTGTTACCAGGATGAAAAATGAGCCTTCATAGCAAGCTCTGCCGTCACCTGTTTTCACATTTCCCAGGCTTTGGCTGTATGGAAAACAGCTGTCAGTGGATTGGTAAGCACTGACACATCATTGTCTCAGCAGTGTTTTCATTGATGCATTCGATTGGATCAAATAATTACATGTTTAGAGGAGGAAAATGTACCATATTTCCCTCTGAAATGGAATGAAGCAGTAGCATAAAACAGCATGAAGTGGAGACAGGAAGCGAAGGACTAGCCATTTACATTGCTCCACCTTAACAGACAGCCTGCATGATCGGAAAAGCAGAGACAGGCTGCTGTTTTTTTTCAACCCTCTGTCTCCACTGAAGAAGCTGCAGCGCCGCCTGGTGTCTGTAGAGAGAAGTCAAAAAGCTTACAGCACCTGGTATTCCCAGGCGGTCTCCCATCCAAGTACTAACCAGGCCCGACCCTGCTTAGCTTCCGAGATCGGACGAGATCGGGCGTGTTCAGAGTGGTATGGCCGTAAGCCACACGTGCACCCCGAAAAAGGCCTTTTGAAGATGCCCTCAGATGGCGTTTCATTGTTTTGCCTTGGAGTGCAGGTAGGGTACGTCCAGAAATAAAGCAAATCCTGTTACCAGGATGAAAAATGAGCCTTCATAGCAAGCTCTGCCGTCACCTGTTTTCACATTTCCCAGGCTTTGGCTGTATGGAAAACAGCTGTCAGTGGATTGGTAAGCACTGACACATCATTGTCTCAGCAGTGTTTTCATTGATGCATTCGATTGGATCAAATAATTACATGTTTAGAGGAGGAAAATGTACCATATTTCCCTCTGAAATGGAATGAAGCAGTAGCATAAAACAGCATGAAGTGGAGACAGGAAGCGAAGGACTAGCCATTTACATTGCTCCACCTTAACAGACAGCCTGCATGATCGGAAAAGCAGAGACAGGCTGCTGGTTTTTTTCAACCCTCTGTCTCCACTGAAGAAGCTGCAGCGCCGCCTGGTGTCTGTAGAGAGAAGTCAAAAAGCTTACAGCACCTGGTATTTCCAGGCGGTCTCCCATCCAAGTACTAACCAGGCCCGACCCTGCTTAGCTTCCGAGATCGGACGAGATCGGGCGTGTTCAGAGTGGTATGGCCGTAAGCCACACGTGCACCCCGAAAAAGGCCTTTTAAAGATGCCCTCAGATGGCGTTTCATTGTTTTGCCTTGGAGTGCAGGTAGGGTACGTCCAGAAATAAAGCAAATCCTGTTACCAGGATGAAAAATGAGCCTTCATAGCAAGCTCTGCCGTCACCTGTTTTCACATTTCCCAGGCTTTGGCTGTATGGAAAACAGCTGTCAGTGGATTGGTAAGCACTGACACATCATTGTCTCAGCAGTGTTTTCATTGATGCATTCGATTGGATCAAATAATTACATGTTTAGAGGAGGAAAATGTACCATATTTCCCTCTGAAATGGAATGAAGCAGTAGCATAAAACAGCATGAAGTGGAGACAGGAAGCGAAGGACTAGCCATTTACATTGCTCCACCTTAACAGACAGCCTGCATGATCGGAAAAGCAGAGACAGGCTGCTGGTTTTTTTCAACCCTCTGTCTCCACTGAAGAAGCTGCAGCGCCGCCTGGTGTCTGTAGAGAGAAGTCAAAAAGCTTACAGCACCTGGTATTCCCAGGCGGTCTCCCATCCAAGTACTAACCAGGCCTGACCCTGCTTAGCTTCCGAGATCGGACGAGATCGGGCGTGTTCAGAGTGGTATGGCCGTAAGCCACACGTGCACCCCGAAAAAGGCCTTTTAAAGATGCCCTCAGATGGCGTTTCATTGTTTTGCCTTGGAGTGCAGGTAGGGTACGTCCAGAAATAAAGCAAATCCTGTTACCAGGATGAAAAATGAGCCTTCATAGCAAGCTCTGCCGTCACCTGTTTTCACATTTCCCAGGCTTTGGCTGTATGGAAAACAGCTGTCAGTGGATTGGTAAGCACTGACACATCATTGTCTCAGCAGTGTTTTCATTGATGCATTCGATTGGATCAAATAATTACATGTTTAGAGGAGGAAAATGTACCATATTTCCCTCTGAAATGGAATGAAGCAGTAGCATAAAACAGCATGAAGTGGAGACAGGAAGCGAAGGACTAGCCATTTACATTGCTCCACCTTAACAGACAGCCTGCATGATCGGAAAAGCAGAGACAGGCTGCTGGTTTTTTTCAACCCTCTGTCTCCACTGAAGAAGCTGCAGCGCCGCCTGGTGTCTGTAGAGAGAAGTCAAAAAGCTTACAGCACCTGGTATTCCCAGGCGGTCTCCCATCCAAGTACTAACCAGGCCCGACCCTGCTTAGCTTCCGAGATCGGACGAGATCGGGCGTGTTCAGAGTGGTATGGCCGTAAGCCACACGTGCACCCCGAAAAAGGCCTTTTAAAGATGCCCTCAGATGGCGTTTCATTGTTTTGCCTTGGAGTGCAGGTAGGGTACGTCCAGAAATAAAGCAAATCCTGTTACCAGGATGAAAAATGAGCCTTCATAGCAAGCTCTGCCGTCACCTGTTTTCACATTTCCCAGGCTTTGGCTGTATGGAAAACAGCTGTCAGTGGATTGGTAAGCACTGACACATCATTGTCTCAGCAGTGTTTTCATTGATGCATTCGATTGGATCAAATAATTACATGTTTAGAGGAGGAAAATGTACCATATTTCCCTCTGAAATGGAATGAAGCAGTAGCATAAAACAGCATGAAGTGGAGACAGGAAGCGAAGGACTAGCCATTTACATTGCTCCACCTTAACAGACAGCCTGCATGATCGGAAAAGCAGAGACAGGCTGCTGGTTTTTTTCAACCCTCTGTCTCCACTGAAGAAGCTGCAGCGCCGCCTGGTGTCTGTAGAGAGAAGTCAAAAAGCTTACAGCACCTGGTATTCCCAGGCGGTCTCCCATCCAAGTACTAACCAGGCCCGACCCTGCTTAGCTTCCGAGATCGGACGAGATCGGGCGTGTTCAGAGTGGTATGGCCGTAAGCCACACGTGCACCCCGAAAAAGGCCTTTTGAAGATGCCCTCAGATGGCGTTTCATTGTTTTGCCTTGGAGTGCAGGTAGGGTACGTCCAGAAATAAAGCAAATCCTGTTACCAGGATGAAAAATGAGCCTTCATAGCAAGCTCTGCCGTCACCTGTTTTCACATTTCCCAGGCTTTGGCTGTATGGAAAACAGCTGTCAGTGGATTGGTAAGCACTGACACATCATTGTCTCAGCAGTGTTTTCATTGATGCATTCGATTGGATCAAATAATTACATGTTTAGAGGAGGAAAATGTACCATATTTCCCTCTGAAATGGAATGAAGCAGTAGCATAAAACAGCATGAAGTGGAGACAGGAAGCGAAGGACTAGCCATTTACATTGCTCCACCTTAACAGACAGCCTGCATGATCGGAAAAGCAGAGACAGGCTGCTGGTTTTTTTCAACCCTCTGTCTCCACTGAAGAAGCTGCAGCGCCGCCTGGTGTCTGTAGAGAGAAGTGAAAAAGCTTACAGCACCTGGTATTCCCAGGCGGTCTCCCATCCAAGTACTAACCAGGCCCAACCCTGCTTAGCTTCCGAGATCGGACGAGATCGGGCGTGTTCAGAGTGGTATGGCCGTAAGCCACACGTGCACCCCGAAAAAGGCCTTTTGAAGATGCCCTCAGATGGCGTTTCATTGTTTTGCCTTGGAGTGCAGGTAGGGTACGTCCAGAAATAAAGCAAATCCTGTTACCAGGATGAAAAATGAGCCTTCATAGCAAGCTCTGCCGTCACCTGTTTTCACATTTCCCAGGCTTTGGCTGTATGGAAAACAGCTGTCAGTGGATTGGTAAGCACTGACACATCATTGTCTCAGCAGTGTTTTCATTGATGCATTCGATTGGATCAAATAATTACATGTTTAGAGGAGGAAAATGTACCATATTTCCCTCTGAAATGGAATGAAGCAGTAGCATAAAACAGCATGAAGTGGAGACAGGAAGCGAAGGACTAGCCATTTACATTGCTCCACCTTAACAGACAGCCTGCATGATCGGAAAAGCAGAGACAGGCTGCTGGTTTTTTTCAACCCTCTGTCTCCACTGAAGAAGCTGCAGCGCCGCCTGGTGTCTGTAGAGAGAAGTCAAAAAGCTTACAGCACCTGGTATTCCCAGGCGGTCTCCCATCCAAGTACTAACCAGGCCCGACCCTGCTTAGCTTCCGAGATCGGACGAGATCGGGCGTGTTCAGAGTGGTATGGCCGTAAGCCACACGTGCACCCCGAAAAAGGCCTTTTAAAGATGCCCTCAGATGGCGTTTCATTGTTTTGCCTTGGAGTGCAGGTAGGGTACGTCCAGAAATAAAGCAAATCCTGTTACCAGGATGAAAAATGAGCCTTCATAGCAAGCTCTGCCGTCACCTGTTTTCACATTTCCCAGGCTTTGGCTGTATGGAAAACAGCTGTCAGTGGATTGGTAAGCACTGACACATCATTGTCTCAGCAGTGTTTTCATTGATGCATTCGATTGGATCAAATAATTACATGTTTAGAGGAGGAAAATGTACCATATTTCCCTCTGAAATGGAATGAAGCAGTAGCATAAAACAGCATGAAGTGGAGACAGGAAGCGAAGGACTAGCCATTTACATTGCTCCACCTTAACAGACAGCCTGCATGATCGGAAAAGCAGAGACAGGCTGCTGGTTTTTTTCAACCCTCTGTCTCCACTGAAGAAGCTGCAGCGCCGCCTGGTGTCTGTAGAGAGAAGTCAAAAAGCTTACAGCACCTGGTATTCCCAGGCGGTCTCCCATCCAAGTACTAACCAGGCCCGACCCTGCTTAGCTTCCGAGATCGGACGTGTTCAGAGTGGTATGGCCGTAAGCCACACGTGGACCCCGAAAAAGGCCTTTTAAAGATGCCCTCAGATGGCGTTTCATTGTTTTGCCTTGGAGTGCAGGTAGGGTACGTCCAGAAATAAAGCAAATCCTGTTACCAGGATGAAAAATGAGCCTTCATAGCAAGCTCTGCCGTCACCTGTTTTCACATTTCCCAGGCTTTGGCTGTATGGAAAACAGCTGTCAGTGGATTGGTAAGCACTGACACATCATTGTCTCAGCAGTGTTTTCATTGATGCATTCGATTGGATCAAATAATTACATGTTTAGAGGAGGAAAATGTACCATATTTCCCTCTGAAATGGAATGAAGCAGTAGCATAAAACAGCATGAAGTGGAGACAGGAAGCGAAGGACTAGCCATTTACATTGCTCCACCTTAACAGACAGCCTGCATGATCGGAAAAGCAGAGACAGGCTGCTGGTTTTTTTCAACCCTCTGTCTCCACTGAAGAAGCTGCAGCGCCGCCTGGTGTCTGTAGAGAGAAGTCAAAAAGCTTACAGCACCTGGTATTCCCAGGCGGTCTCCCATCCAAGTACTAACCAGGCCCGACCCTGCTTAGCTTCCGAGATCGGACGAGATCGGGCGTGTTCAGAGTGGTATGGCCGTAAGCCACACGTGCACCCCGAAAAAGGCCTTTTGAAGATGCCCTCAGATGGCGTTTCATTGTTTTGCCTTGGAGTGCAGGTAGGGTACGTCCAGAAATAAAGCAAATCCTGTTACCAGGATGAAAAATGAGCCTTCATAGCAAGCTCTGCCGTCACCTGTTTTCACATTTCCCAGGCTTTGGCTGTATGGAAAACAGCTGTCAGTGGATTGGTAAGCACTGACACATCATTGTCTCAGCAGTGTTTTCATTGATGCATTCGATTGGATCAAATTATTACATGTTTAGAGGAGGAAAATGTACCATATTTCCCTCTGAAATGGAATGAAGCAGTAGCATAAAACAGCATGAAGTGGAGACAGGAAGCGAAGGACTAGCCATTTACATTGCTCCACCTTAACAGACAGCCTGCATGATCGGAAAAGCAGAGACAGGCTGCTGGTTTTTTTCAACCCTCTGTCTCCACTGAAGAAGCTGCAGCGCCGCCTGGTGTCTGTAGAGAGAAGTCAAAAAGCTTACAGCACCTGGTATTCCCAGGCGGTCTCCCATCCAAGTACTAACCAGGCCCGACCCTGCTTAGCTTCCGAGATCGGACGAGATCGGGCGTGTTCAGAGTGGTATGGCCGCAAGCCACACGTGCACCCCGAAAAAGGCCTTTTGAAGATGCCCTCAGATGGCGTTTCATTGTTTTGCCTTGGAGTGCAGGTAGGGTACGTCCAGAAATAAAGCAAATCCTGTTACCAGGATGAAAAATGAGCCTTCATAGCAAGCTCTGCCGTCACCTGTTTTCACATTTCCCAGGCTTTGGCTGTATGGAAAACAGCTGTCAGTGGATTGGTAAGCACTGACACATCATTGTCTCAGCAGTGTTTTCATTGATGCATTCGATTGGATCAAATAATTACATGTTTAGAGGAGGAAAATGTACCATATTTCCCTCTGAAATGGAATGAAGCAGTAGCATAAAACAGCATGAAGTGGAGACAGGAAGCGAAGGACTAGCCATTTACATTGCTCCACCTTAACAGACAGCCTGCATGATCGGAAAAGCAGAGACAGGCTGCTGGTTTTTTTCAACCCTCTGTCTCCACTGAAGAAGCTGCAGCGCCGCCTGGTGTCTGTAGAGAGAAGTCAAAAAGCTTACAGCACCTGGTATTCCCAGGCGGTCTCCCATCCAAGTACTAACCAGGCCCGACCCTGCTTAGCTTCCGAGATCGGACGAGATCGGGCGTGTTCAGAGTGGTATGGCCGTAAGCCACACGTGCACCCCGAAAAAGGCCTTTTAAAGATGCCCTCAGATGGCGTTTCATTGTTTTGCCTTGGAGTGCAGGTAGGGTACGTCCAGAAATAAAGCAAATCCTGTTACCAGGATGAAAAATGAGCCTTCATAGCAAGCTCTGCCGTCACCTGTTTTCACATTTCCCAGGCTTTGGCTGTATGGAAAACAGCTGTCAGTGGATTGGTAAGCACTGACACATCATTGTCTCAGCAGTGTTTTCATTGATGCATTCGATTGGATCAAATAATTACATGTTTAGAGGAGGAAAATGTACCATATTTCCCTCTGAAATGGAATGAAGCAGTAGCATAAAACAGCATGAAGTGGAGACAGGAAGCGAAGGACTAGCCATTTACATTGCTCCACCTTAACAGACAGCCTGCATGATCGGAAAAGCAGAGACAGGCTGCTGGTTTTTTTCAACCCTCTGTCTCCACTGAAGAAGCTGCAGCGCCGCCTGGTGTCTGTAGAGAGAAGTCAAAAAGCTTACAGCACCTGGTATTCCCAGGCGGTCTCCCATCCAAGTACTAACCAGGCCCGACCCTGCTTAGCTTCCGAGATCGGACGAGATCGGGCGTGTTCAGAGTGGTATGGCCGTAAGCCACACGTGCACCCCGAAAAAGGCCTTTTGAAGATGCCCTCAGATGGCGTTTCATTGTTTTGCCTTGGAGTGCAGGTAGGGTACGTCCAGAAATAAAGCAAATCCTGTTACCAGGATGAAAAATGAGCCTTCATAGCAAGCTCTGCCGTCACCTGTTTTCACATTTCCCAGGCTTTGGCTGTATGGAAAACAGCTGTCAGTGGATTGGTAAGCACTGACACATCATTGTCTCAGCAGTGTTTTCATTGATGCATTCGATTGGATCAAATAATTACATGTTTAGAGGAGGAAAATGTACCATATTTCCCTCTGAAATGGAATGAAGCAGTAGCATAAAACAGCATGAAGTGGAGACAGGAAGCGAAGGACTAGCCATTTACATTGCTCCACCTTAACAGACAGCCTGCATGATCGGAAAAGCAGAGACAGGCTGCTGGTTTTTTTCAACCCTCTGTCTCCACTGAAGAAGCTGCAGCGCCGCCTGGTGTCTGTAGAGAGAAGTCAAAAAGCTTACAGCACCTGGTATTCCCAGGCGGTCTCCCATCCAAGTACTAACCAGGCCCGACCCTGCTTAGCTTCCGAGATCGGACGAGATCGGGCGTGTTCAGAGTGGTATGGCCGCAAGCCACACGTGCACCCCGAAAAAGGCCTTTTGAAGATGCCCTCAGATGGCGTTTCATTGTTTTGCCTTGGAGTGCAGGTAGGGTACGTCCAGAAATAAAGCAAATCCTGTTACCAGGATGAAAAATGAGCCTTCATAGCAAGCTCTGCCGTCACCTGTTTTCACATTTCCCAGGCTTTGGCTGTATGGAAAACAGCTGTCAGTGGATTGGTAAGCACTGACACATCATTGTCTCAGCAGTGTTTTCATTGATGCATTCGATTGGATCAAATAATTACATGTTTAGAGGAGGAAAATGTACCATATTTCCCTCTGAAATGGAATGAAGCAGTAGCATAAAACAGCATGAAGTGGAGACAGGAAGCGAAGGACTAGCCATTTACATTGCTCCACCTTAACAGACAGCCTGCATGATCGGAAAAGCAGAGACAGGCTGCTGGTTTTTTTCAACCCTCTGTCTCCACTGAAGAAGCTGCAGCGCCGCCTGGTGTCTGTAGAGAGAAGTCAAAAAGCTTACAGCACCTGGTATTCCCAGGCGGTCTCCCATCCAAGTACTAACCAGGCCCGACCCTGCTTAGCTTCCGAGATCGGACGAGATCGGGCGTGTTCAGAGTGGTATGGCCGTAAGCCACACGTGCACCCCGAAAAAGGCCTTTTGAAGATGCCCTCAGATGGCGTTTCATTGTTTTGCCTTGGAGTGCAGGTAGGGTACGTCCAGAAATAAAGCAAATCCTGTTACCAGGATGAAAAATGAGCCTTCATAGCAAGCTCTGCCGTCACCTGTTTTCACATTTCCCAGGCTTTGGCTGTATGGAAAACAGCTGTCAGTGGATTGGTAAGCACTGACACATCATTGTCTCAGCAGTGTTTTCATTGATGCATTCGATTGGATCAAATAATTACATGTTTAGAGGAGGAAAATGTACCATATTTCCCTCTGAAATGGAATGAAGCAGTAGCATAAAACAGCATGAAGTGGAGACAGGAAGCGAAGGACTAGCCATTTACATTGCTCCACCTTAACAGACAGCCTGCATGATCGGAAAAGCAGAGACAGGCTGCTGGTTTTTTTCAACCCTCTGTCTCCACTGAAGAAGCTGCAGCGCCGCCTGGTGTCTGTAGAGAGAAGTCAAAAAGCTTACAGCACCTGGTATTCCCAGGCGGTCTCCCATCCAAGTACTAACCAGGCCCGACCCTGCTTAGCTTCCGAGATCGGGCGTGTTCAGAGTGGTATGGCCGTAAGCCACACGTGCACCCCGAAAAAGGCCTTTTAAAGATGCCCTCAGATGGCGTTTCATTGTTTTGCCTTGGAGTGCAGGTAGGGTACGTCCAGAAATAAAGCAAATCCTGTTACCAGGATGAAAAATGAGCCTTCATAGCAAGCTCTGCCGTCACCTGTTTTCACATTTCCCAGGCTTTGGCTGTATGGAAAACAGCTGTCAGTGGATTGGTAAGCACTGACACATCATTGTCTCAGCAGTGTTTTCATTGATGCATTCGATTGGATCAAATAATTACATGTTTAGAGGAGGAAAATGTACCATATTTCCCTCTGAAATGGAATGAAGCAGTAGCATAAAACAGCATGAAGTGGAGACAGGAAGCGAAGGACTAGCCATTTACATTGCTCCACCTTAACAGACAGCCTGCATGATCGGAAAAGCAGAGACAGGCTGCTGGTTTTTTTCAACCCTCTGTCTCCACTGAAGAAGCTGCAGCGCTGCCTGGTGTCTGTAGAGAGAAGTCAAAAAGCTTACAGCACCTGGTATTCCCAGGCGGTCTCCCATCCAAGTACTAACCAGGCCCGACCCTGCTTAGCTTCCGAGATCGGGCGTGTTCAGAGTGGTATGGCCGTAAGCCACACGTGCACCCCGAAAAAGGCCTTTTAAAGATGCCCTCAGATGGCGTTTCATTGTTTTGCCTTGGAGTGCAGGTAGGGTACGTCCAGAAATAAAGCAAATCCTGTTACCAGGATGAAAAATGAGCCTTCATAGCAAGCTCTGCCGTCACCTGTTTTCACATTTCCCAGGCTTTGGCTGTATGGAAAACAGCTGTCAGTGGATTGGTAAGCACTGACACATCATTGTCTCAGCAGTGTTTTCATTGATGCATTCGATTGGATCAAATAATTACATGTTTAGAGGAGGAAAATGTACCATATTTCCCTCTGAAATGGAATGAAGCAGTAGCATAAAACAGCATGAAGTGGAGACAGGAAGCGAAGGACTAGCCATTTACATTGCTCCACCTTAACAGACAGCCTGCATGATCAGAAAAGCAGAGACAGGCTGCTGGTTTTTTTCAACCCTCTGTCTCCACTGAAGAAGCTGCAGCGCCGCCTGGTGTCTGTAGAGAGAAGTCAAAAAGCTTACAGCACCTGGTATTCCCAGGCGGTCTCCCATCCAAGTACTAACCAGGCCCGACCCTGCATAGCTTCCGAGATCGGACGAGATCGGGCGTGTTCAGAGTGGTATGGCCGTAAGGCACACGTGCACCCCGAAAAAGGCCTTTTAAAGATGCCCTCAGATGGCGTTTCATTGTTTTGCCTTGGAGTGCAGGTAGGGTACGTCCAGAAATAAAGCAAATCCTGTTACCAGGATGAAAAATGAGCCTTCATAGCAAGCTCTGCCGTCACCTGTTTTCACATTTCCCAGGCTTTGGCTGTATGGAAAACAGCTGTCAGTGGATTGGTAAGCACTGACACATCATTGTCTCAGCAGTGTTTTCATTGATGCATTCGATTGGATCAAATAATTACATGTTTAGAGGAGGAAAATGTACCATATTTCCCTCTGAAATGGAATGAAGCAGTAGCATAAAACAGCATGAAGTGGAGACAGGAAGCGAAGGACTAGCCATTTACATTGCTCCACCTTAACAGACAGCCTGCATGATCGGAAAAGCAGAGACAGGCTGCTGGTTTTTTTCAACCCTCTGTCTCCACTGAAGAAGCTGCAGCGCCGCCTGGTGTCTGTAGAGAGAAGTCAAAAAGCTTACAGCACCTGGTATTCCCAGGCGGTCTCCCATCCAAGTACTAACCAGGCCCGACCCTGCTTAGCTTCCGAGATCGGACGAGATCGGGCGTGTTCAGAGTGGTATGGCCGTAAGCCACACGTGCACCCCGAAAAAGGCCTTTTGAAGATGCCCTCAGATGGCGTTTCATTGTTTTGCCTTGGAGTGCAGGTAGGGTACGTCCAGAAATAAAGCAAATCCTGTTACCAGGATGAAAAATGAGCCTTCATAGCAAGCTCTGCCGTCACCTGTTTTCACATTTCCCAGGCTTTGGCTGTATGGAAAACAGCTGTCAGTGGATTGGTAAGCACTGACACATCATTGTCTCAGCAGTGTTTTCATTGATGCATTCGATTGGATCAAATAATTACATGTTTAGAGGAGGAAAATGTACCATATTTCCCTCTGAAATGGAATGAAGCAGTAGCATAAAACAGCATGAAGTGGAGACAGGAAGCGAAGGACTAGCCATTTACATTGCTCCACCTTAACAGACAGCCTGCATGATCGGAAAAGCAGAGACAGGCTGCTGGTTTTTTTCAACCCTCTGTCTCCACTGAAGAAGCTGCAGCGCCGCCTGGTGTCTGTAGAGCGAAGTCAAAAAGCTTACAGCACCTGGTATTCCCAGGCGGTCTCCCATCCAAGTACTAACCAGGCCCGACCCTGCTTAGCTTCCGAGATCGGACGAGATCGGGCGTGTTCAGAGTGGTATGGCCGTAAGCCACACGTGCACCCCGAAAAAGGCCTTTTGAAGATGCCCTCAGATGGCGTTTCATTGTTTTGCCTTGGAGTGCAGGTAGGGCACGTCCAGAAATAAAGCAAATCCTGTTACCAGGATGAAAAATGAGCCTTCATAGCAAGCTCTGCTGTCACCTGTTTTCACATTTCCCAGGCTTTGGCTGTATGGAAAACAGCTGTCAGTGGATTGGTAAGCACTGACACATCATTGTCTCAGCAGTGTTTTCATTGATGCATTCGATTGGATCAAATAATTACATGTTTAGAGGAGGAAAATGTACCATATTTCCCTCTGAAATGGAATGAAGCAGTAGCATAAAACAGCATGAAGTGGAGACAGGAAGCGAAGGACTAGCCATTTACATTGCTCCACCTTAACAGACAGCCTGCATGATCGGAAAAGCAGAGACAGGCTGCTGGTTTTTTTCAACCCTCTGTCTCCACTGAAGAAGCTGCAGCGCCGCCTGGTGTCTGTAGAGAGAAGTCAAAAAGCTTACAGCACCTGGTATTCCCAGGCGGTCTCCCATCCAAGTACTAACCAGGCCCGACCCTGCTTAGCTTCCGAGATCAGACGAGATCGGGCGTGTTCAGAGTGGTATGGCCGTAAGCCACACGTGCACCCCGAAAAAGGCCTTTTGAAGATGCCCTCAGATGGCGTTTCATTGTTTTGCCTTGGAGTGCAGGTAGGGTACGTCCAGAAATAAAGCAAATCCTGTTACCAGGATGAAAAATGAGCCTTCATAGCAAGCTCTGCCGTCACCTGTTTTCACATTTCCCAGGCTTTGGCTGTATGGAAAACAGCTGTCAGTGGATTGGTAAGCACTGACACATCATTGTCTCAGCAGTGTTTTCATTGATGCATTCGATTGGATCAAATAATTACATGTTTAGAGGAGGAAAATGTACCATATTTCCCTCTGAAATGGAATGAAGCAGTAGCATAAAACAGCATGAAGTGGAGACAGGAAGCGAAGGACTAGCCATTTACATTGCTCCACCTTAACAGACAGCCTGCATGATCGGAAAAGCAGAGACAGGCTGCTGGTTTTTTTCAACCCTCTGTCTCCACTGAAGAAGCTGCAGCGCCGCCTGGTGTCTGTAGAGAGAAGTCAAAAAGCTTACAGCACCTGGTATTCCCAGGCGGTCTCCCATCCAAGTACTAACCAGGCCCGACCCTGCTTAGCTTCCGAGATCGGACGAGATCGGGCGTGTTCAGAGTGGTATGGCCGTAAGGCACACGTGCACCCCGAAAAAGGCCTTTTAAAGATGCCCTCAGATGGCGTTTCATTGTTTTGCCTTGGAGTGCAGGTAGGGTACGTCCAGAAATAAAGCAAATCCTGTTACCAGGATGAAAAATGAGCCTTCATAGCAAGCTCTGCCGTCACCTGTTTTCACATTTCCCAGGCTTTGGCTGTATGGAAAACAGCTGTCAGTGGATTGGTAAGCACTGACACATCATTGTCTCAGCAGTGTTTTCATTGATGCATTCGATTGGATCAAATAATTACATGTTTAGAGGAGGAAAATGTACCATATTTCCCTCTGAAATGGAATGAAGCAGTAGCATAAAACAGCATGAAGTGGAGACAGGAAGCGAAGGACTAGCCATTTACATTGCTCCACCTTAACAGACAGCCTGCATGATCGGAAAAGCAGAGACAGGCTGCTGGTTTTTTTCAACCCTCTGTCTCCACTGAAGAAGCTGCAGCGCCGCCTGGTGTCTGTAGAGAGAAGTCAAAAAGCTTACAGCACCTGGTATTCCCAGGCGGTCTCCCATCCAAGTACTAACCAGGCCCGACCCTGCTTAGCTTCCGAGATCGGACGAGATCGGGCGTGTTCAGAGTGGTATGGCCGTAAGCCACACGTGCACCCCGAAAAAGGCCTTTTGAAGATGCCCTCAGATGGCGTTTCATTGTTTTGCCTTGGAGTGCAGGTAGGGTACGTCCAGAAATAAAGCAAATCCTGTTACCAGGATGAAAAATGAGCCTTCATAGCAAGCTCTGCCGTCACCTGTTTTCACATTTCCCAGGCTTTGGCTGTATGGAAAACAGCTGTCAGTGGATTGGTAAGCACTGACACATCATTGTCTCAGCAGTGTTTTCATTGATGCATTCGATTGGATCAAATAATTACATGTTTAGAGGAGGAAAATGTACCATATTTCCCTCTGAAATGGAATGAAGCAGTAGCATAAAACAGCATGAAGTGGAGACAGGAAGCGAAGGACTAGCCATTTACATTGCTCCACCTTAACAGACAGCCTGCATGATCGGAAAAGCAGAGACAGGCTGCTGGTTTTTTTCAACCCTCTGTCTCCACTGAAGAAGCTGCAGCGCCGCCTGGTGTCTGTAGAGAGAAGTGAAAAAGCTTACAGCACCTGGTATTCCCAGGCGGTCTCCCATCCAAGTACTAACCAGGCCCGACCCTGCTTAGCTTCCGAGATCGGACGAGATCGGGCGTGTTCAGAGTGGTATGGCCGTAAGCCACACGTGCACCCCGAAAAAGGCCTTTTGAAGATGCCCTCAGATGGCGTTTCATTGTTTTGCCTTGGAGTACGTCCAGAAATAAAGCAAATCCTGTTACCAGGATGAAAAATGAGCCTTCATAGCAAGCTCTGCCGTCACCTGTTTTCACATTTCCCAGGCTTTGGCTGTATGGAAAACAGCTGTCAGTGGATTGGTAAGCACTGACACATCATTGTCTCAGCAGTGTTTTCATTGATGCATTCGATTGGATCAAATAAATTACATGTTTAGAGGAGGAAAATGTACCATATTTCCCTCTGAAATGGAATGAAGCAGTAGCATAAAACAGCATGAAGTGGAGACAGGAAGCGAAGGACTAGCCATTTACATTGCTCCACCTTAACAGACAGCCTGCATGATCGGAAAAGCAGAGACAGGCTGCTGGTTTTTTTCAACCCTCTGTCTCCACTGAAGAAGCTGCAGCGCCGCCTGGTGTCTGTAGAGAGAAGTCAAAAAGCTTACAGCACCTGGTATTCCCAGGCGGTCTCCCATCCAAGTACTAACCAGGCCCGACCCTGCTTAGCTTCCGAGATCGGACGAGATCGGGCGTGTTCAGAGTGGTATGGCCGTAAGCCACACGTGCACCCCGAAAAAGGCCTTTTGAAGATGCCCTCAGATGGCGTTTCATTGTTTTGCCTTGGAGTGCAGGTAGGGTACGTCCAGAAATAAAGCAAATCCTGTTACCAGGATGAAAAATGAGCCTTCATAGCAAGCTCTGCCGTCACCTGTTTTCACATTTCCCAGGCTTTGGCTGTATGGAAAACAGCTGTCAGTGGATTGGTAAGCACTGACACATCATTGTCTCAGCAGTGTTTTCATTGATGCATTCGATTGGATCAAATAATTACATGTTTAGAGGAGGAAAATGTACCATATTTCCCTCTGAAATGGAATGAAGCAGTAGCATAAAACAGCATGAAGTGGAGACAACTAGCCATTTACATTGCTCCACCTTAACAGACAGCCTGCATGATCGGAAAAGCAGAGACAGGCTGCTGGTTTTTTTCAACCCTCTGTCTCCACTGAAGAAGCTGCAGCGCCGCCTGGTGTCTGTAGAGAGAAGTCAAAAAGCTTACAGCACCTGGTATTCCCAGGCGGTCTCCAATCCAAGTACTAACCAGGCCCGACCCTGCTTAGCTTCCGAGATCGGACGAGATCTGGCGTGTTCAGAGTGGTATGGCCGTAAGCCACACGTGCACCCCGAAAAAGGCCTTTTAAAGATGCCCTCAGATGGCGTTTCATTGTTTTGCCTTGGAGTGCAGGTAGGGTACGTCCAGAAATAAAGCAAATCCTGTTACCAGGATGAAATATGAGCCTTCATAGCAAGCTCTGCCGTCACCTGTTTTCACATTTCCCAGGCTTTGGCTGTATGGAAAACAGCTGTCAGTGGATTGGTAAGCACTGACACATCATTGTCTCAGCAGTGTTTTCATTGATGCATTCGATTGGATCAAATAATTACATGTTTAGAGGAGGAAAATGTACCATATTTCCCTCTGAAATGGAATGAAGCAGTAGCATAAAACAGCATGAAGTGGAGACAGGAAGCGAAGGACTAGCCATTTACATTGCTCCACCTTAACAGACAGCCTGCATGATCGGAAAAGCAGAGACAGGCTGCTGGTTTTTTTCAACCCTCTGTCTCCACTGAAGAAGCTGCAGCGCCGCCTGTTGTCTGTAGAGAGAAGTCAAAAAGCTTACAGCACCTGGTATTCCCAGGCGGTCTCCCATCCAAGTACTAACCAGGCCCGACCCTGCTTAGCTTCCGAGATCAGACGAGATCGGGCGTGTTCAGAGTGGTATGGCCGTAAGCCACACGTGCACCCCGAAAAAGGCCTTTTGAAGATGCCCTCAGATGGCGTTTCATTGTTTTGCCTTGGAGTGCAGGTAGGGTACGTCCAGAAATAAAGCAAATCCTGTTACCAGGATGAAAAATGAGCCTTCATAGCAAGCTCTGCCGTCACCTGTTTTCACATTTCCCAGGCTTTGGCTGTATGGAAAACAGCTGTCAGTGGATTGGTAAGCACTGACACATCATTGTCTCAGCAGTGTTTTCATTGATGCATTCGATTGGATCAAATAATTACATGTTTAGAGGAGGAAAATGTACCATATTTCCCTCTGAAATGGAATGAAGCAGTAGCATAAAACAGCATGAAGTGGAGACAGGAAGCGAAGGACTAGCCATTTACATTGCTCCACCTTAACAGACAGCCTGCATGATCGGAAAAGCAGAGACAGGCTGCTGGTTTTTTTCAACCCTCTGTCTCCACTGAAGAAGCTGCAGCGCCGCCTGGTGTCTGTAGAGAGAAGTCAAAAAGCTTACAGCACCTGGTATTCCCAGGCGGTCTCCCATCCAAGTACTAACCAGGCCCGACCCTGCTTAGCTTCCGAGATCGGACGAGATCGGGCGTGTTCAGAGTGGTATGGCCGTAAGCCACACGTGCACCCCGAAAAAGGCCTTTTAAAGATGCCGTCAGATGGCGTTTCATTGTTTTGCCTTGGAGTGCAGGTAGGGTACGTCCAGAAATAAAGCAAATCCTGTTACCAGGATGAAAAATGAGCCTTCATAGCAAGCTCTGCCGTCACCTGTTTTCACATTTCCCAGGCTTTGGCTGTATGGAAAACAGCTGTCAGTGGATTGGTAAGCACTGACACATCATTGTCTCAGCAGTGTTTTCATTGATGCATTCGATTGGATCAAATAATTACATGTTTAGAGGAGGAAAATGTACCATATTTCCCTCTGAAATGGAATGAAGCAGTAGCATAAAACAGCATGAAGTGGAGACAGGAAGCGAAGGACTAGCCATTTACATTGCTCCACCTTAACAGACAGCCTGCATGATCGAAAAAGCAGAGACAGGCTGCTGGTTTTTTTCAACCCTCTGTCTCCACTGAAGAAGCTGCAGCGCCGCCTGGTGTCTGTAGAGAGAAGTCAAAAAGCTTACAGCACCTGGTATTCCCAGGCGGTCTCCCATCCAAGTACTAACCAGGCCCGACCCTGCTTAGCTTCCGAGATCGGACGAGATCGGGCGTGTTCAGAGTGGTATGGCCGTAAGCCACACGTGCACCCCGAAAAAGGCCTTTTGAAGATGCCCTCAGATGGCGTTTCATTGTTTTGCCTTGGAGTGCAGGTAGGGTACGTCCAGAAATAAAGCAAATCCTGTTACCAGGATGAAAAATGAGCCTTCATAGCAAGCTCTGCCGTCACCTGTTTTCACATTTCCCAGGCTTTGGCTGTATGGAAAACAGCTGTCAGTGGATTGGTAAGCACTGACACATCATTGTCTCAGCAGTGTTTTCATTGATGCATTCGATTGGATCAAATAATTACATGTTTAGAGGAGGAAAATGTACCATATTTCCCTCTGAAATGGAATGAAGCAGTAGCATAAAACAGCATGAAGTGGAGACAGGAAGCGAAGGACTAGCCATTTACATTGCTCCACCTTAACAGACAGCCTGCATGATCGGAAAAGCAGAGACAGGCTGCTGGTTTTTTTCAACCCTCTGTCTCCACTGAAGAAGCTGCAGCGCCGCCTGGTGTCTGTAGAGAGAAGTCAAAAAGCTTACAGCACCTGGTATTCCCAGGCGGTCTCCCATCCAAGTACTAACCAGGCCCAACCCTGCTTAGCTTCCGAGATCGGACGAGATCGGGCGTGTTCAGAGTGGTATGGCCGTAAGCCACACGTGCACCCCGAAAAAGGCCTTTTAAAGATGCCCTCAGATGGCGTTTCATTGTTTTGCCTTGGAGTGCAGGTAGGGTACGTCCAGAAATAAAGCATATCCTGTTACCAGGATGAAAAATGAGCCTTCATAGCAAGCTCTGCCGTCACCTGTTTTCACATTTCCCAGGCTTTGGCTGTATGGAAAACAGCTGTCAGTGGATTGGTAAGCACTGACACATCATTGTCTCAGCAGTGTTTTCATTGATGCATTCGATTGGATCAAATACTTACATGTTTAGAGGAGGAAAATGTACCATATTTCCCTCTGAAATGGAATGAAGCAGTAGCATAAAACAGCATGAAGTGGAGACAGGAAGCGAAGGACTAGCCATTTACATTGCTCCACCTTAACAGACAGCCTGCATGATCGGAAAAGCAGAGACAGGCTGCTGGTTTTTTTCAACCCTCTGTCTCCACTGAAGAAGCTGCAGCGCCGCCTGGTGTCTGTAGAGAGAAGTCAAAAAGCTTACAGCACCTGGTATTCCCAGGCGGTCTCCAATCCAAGTACTAACCAGGCCCGACCCTGCTTAGCTTCCGAGATCGGACGAGATCGGGCGTGTTCAGAGTGGTATGGCCGTAAGCCACACGTGCACCCCGAAAAAGGCCTTTTAAAGATGCCCTCAGATGGCGTTTCATTGTTTTGCCTTGGAGTGCAGGTAGGGTACGTCCAGAAATAAAGCAAATCCTGTTACCAGGATGAAAAATGAGCCTTCATAGCAAGCTCTGCCGTCACCTGTTTTCACATTTCCCAGGCTTTGGCTGTATGGAAAACAGCTGTCAGTGGATTGGTAAGCACTGACACATCATTGTCTCAGCAGTGTTTTCATTGATGCATTTGATTGGATCAAATAATTACATGTTTAGAGGAGGAAAATGTTCCATATTTCCCTCTGAAATGGAATGAAGCAGTAGCATAAAACAGCATGAAGTGGAGACAGGAAGCGAAGGACTAGCCATTTACATTGCTCCACCTTAACAGACAGCCTGCATGATCGGAAAAGCAGAGACAGGCTGCTGGTTTTTTTCAACCCTCTGTCTCCACTGAAGAAGCTGCAGCGCCGCCTGGTGTCTGTAGAGAGAAGTCAAAAAGCTTACAGCACCTGGTATTCCCAGGCGGTCTCCCATCCAAGTACTAACCAGGCCCGACCCTGCTTAGCTTCCGAGATCGGACGAGATCGGGCGTGTTCAGAGTGGTATGGCCGTAAGCCACACGTGCACCCCGAAAAAGGCCTTTTAAAGATGCCCTCAGATGGCGTTTCATTGTTTTGCCTTGGAGTGCAGGTAGGGTACGTCCAGAAATAAAGCAAATCCTGTTACCAGGATGAAAAATGAGCCTTCATAGCAAGCTCTGCCGTCACCTGTTTTCACATTTCCCAGGCTTTGGCTGTATGGAAAACAGCTGTCAGTGGATTGGTAAGCACTGACACATCATTGTCTCAGCAGTGTTTTCATTGATGCATTCGATTGGATCAAATAATTACATGTTTAGAGGAGGAAAATGTACCATATTTCCCTCTGAAATGGAATGAAGCAGTAGCATAAAACAGCATGAAGTGGAGACAGGAAGCGAAGGACTAGCCATTTACATTGCTCCACCTTAACAGACAGCCTGCATGATCGGAAAAGCAGAGACAGGCTGCTGGTTTTTTTCAACCCTCTGTCTCCACTGAAGAAGCTGCAGCGCCGCCTGGTGTCTGTAGAGAGAAGTCAAAAAGCTTACAGCACCTGGTATTCCCAGGCGGTCTCCCATCCAAGTACTAACCAGGCCCGACCCTGCTTAGCTTCCGAGATTGGACGTGTTCAGAGTGGTATGGCCGTAAGCCACACGTGCACCCCGAAAAAGGCCTTTTAAAGATGCCCTCAGATGGCGTTTCATTGTTTTGCCTTGGAGTGCAGGTAGGGTACGTCCAGAAATAAAGCAAATCCTGTTACCAGGATGAAAAATGAGCCTTCATAGCAAGCTCTGCCGTCACCTGTTTTCACATTTCCCAGGCTTTGGCTGTATGGAAAACAGCTGTCAGTGGATTGGTTAGCACTGACACATCATTGTCTCAGCAGTGTTTTCATTGATGCATTCGATTGGATCAAATAATTACATGTTTAGAGGAGGAAAATGTACCATATTTCCCTCTGAAATGGAATGAAGCAGTAGCATAAAACAGCATGAAGTGGAGACAGGAAGCGAAGGACTAGCCATTTACATTGCTCCACCTTAACAGACAGCCTGCATGATCGGAAAAGCAGAGACAGGCTGCTGGTTTTTTTCAACCCTCTGTCTCCACTGAAGAAGCTGTAGCGCCGCCTGGTGTCTGTAGAGAGAAGTCAAAAAGCTTACAGCACCTGGTATTCCCAGGCGGTCTCCCATCCAAGTACTAACCAGGCCCGACCCTGCTTAGCTTCCGAGATCGGACGAGATCGGGCGTGTTCAGAGTGGTATGGCCGTAAGCCACACGTGCACCCCGAAAAAGGCCTTTTAAAGATGCCCTCAGATGGCGTTTCATTGTTTTGCCTTGGAGTGCAGGTAGGGTACGTCCAGAAATAAAGCAAATCCTGTTACCAGGATGAAAAATGAGCCTTCATAGCAAGCTCTGCCGTCACCTGTTTTCACATTTCCCAGGCTTTGGCTGTATGGAAAACAGCTGTCAGTGGATTGGTAAGCACTGACACATCATTGTCTCAGCAGTGTTTTCATTGATGCATTCGATTGGATCAAATAATTACATGTTTAGAGGAGGAAAATGTTCCATATTTCCCTCTGAAATGGAATGAAGCAGTAGCATAAAACAGCATGAAGTGGAGACAGGAAGCGAAGGACTAGCCATTTACATTGCTCCACCTTAACAGACAGCCTGCATGATCGGAAAAGCAGAGACAGGCTGCTGGTTTTTTTCAACCCTCTGTCTCCACTGAAGAAGCTGCAGCGCCGCCTGGTGTCTGTAGAGAGAAGTCAAAAAGCTTACAGCACCTGGTATTCCCAGGCGGTCTCCCATCCAAGTACTAACCAGGCCCGACCCTGCTTAGCTTCCGAGATCTGACGAGATCGGGCGTGTTCAGAGTGGTATGGCCGTAAGCCACACGTGCACCCCGAAAAAGGCCTTTTAAAGATGCCCTCAGATGGCGTTTCATTGTTTTGCCTTGGAGTGCAGGTAGGGTACGTCCAGAAATAAGGCAAATCCTGTTACCAGGATGAAAAATGAGCCTTCATAGCAAGCTCTGCCGTCACCTGTTTTCACATTTCCCAGGCTTTGGCTGTATGGAATACAGCTGTCAGTGGATTGGTAAGCACTGACACATCATTGTCTCAGCAGTGTTTTCATTGATGCATTCGATTGGATCAAATAATTACATGTTTAGAGGAGGAAAATGTACCATATTTCCCTCTGAAATGGAATGAAGCAGTAGCATAAAACAGCAGGAAGTGGAGACAGGAAGCGAAGGACTAGCCATTTACATTGCTCCACCTTAACAGACAGCCTGCATGATCGGAAAAGCAGAGACAGGCTGCTGTTTTTTTTCAACCCTCTGTCTCCACTGAAGAAGCTGCAGCGCCGCCTGGTGTCTGTAGAGAGAAGTCAAAAAGCTTACAGCACCTGGTATTCCCAGGCGGTCTCACATCCAAGTACTAACCAGGCCCGACCCTGCTTAGCTTCCGAGATCGGACGAGGTCGGGCGTGTTCAGAGTGGTATGGCCGTAAGCCACACGTGCACCCCGAAAAAGGCCTTTTGAAGATGCCCTCAGATGGCGTTTCATTGTTTTGCCTTGGAGTGCAGGTAGGGTACGTCCAGAAATAAAGCAAATCCTGTTACCAGGATGAAAAATGAGCCTTCATAGCAAGCTCTGCCGTCACCTGTTTTCACATTTCCCAGGCTTTGGCTGTATGGAAAACAGCTGTCAGTGGATTGGTAAGCACTGACACATCATTGTCTCAGCAGTGTTTTCATTGATGCATTCGATTGGATCAAATAATTACATGTTTAGAGGAGGAAAATGTACCATATTTCCCTCTGAAATGGAATGAAGCAGTAGCATAAAACAGCATGAAGTGGAGACAGGAAGCGAAGGACTAGCCATTTACATTGCTCCACCTTAACAGACAGCCTGCATGATCGGAAAAGCAGAGACAGGCTGCTGGTTTTTTTCAACCCTCTGTCTCCACTGAAGAAGCTGCAGCGCCGCCTGGTGTCTGTAGAGAGAAGTCAAAAAGCTTACAGCACCTGGTATTCCCAGGCGGTCTCCCATCCAAGTACTAACCAGGCCCGACCCTGCTTAGCTTCCGAGATCGGACGAGATCGGGCGTGATCGGGCGTGTTCAGAGTGGTATGGCCGTAAGCCACACGTGCACCCCGAAAAAGGCCTTTTAAAGATGCCCTCAGATGGCGTTTCATTGTTTTGCCTTGGAGTGCAGGTAGGGTACGTCCAGAAATAAAGCAAATCCTGTTACCAGGATGAAAAATGAGCCTTCATAGCAAGCTCTGCCGTCACCTGTTTTCACATTTCCCAGGCTTTGGCTGTATGGAAAACAGCTGTCAGTGGATTGGTAAGCACTGACACATCATTGTCTCAGCAGTGTTTTCATTGATGCATTCGATTGGATCAAATAATTACATGTTTAGAGGAGGAAAATGTACCATATTTCCCTCTGAAATGGAATGAAGCAGTAGCATAAAACAGCATGAAGTGGAGACAGGAAGCGAAGGACTAGCCATTTACATTGCTCCACCTTAACAGACAGCCTGCATGATCGGAAAAGCAGAGACAGGCTGCTGGTTTTTTTCAACCCTCTGTCTCCACTGAAGAAGCTGCAGCGCCGCCTGGTGTCTGTAGAGAGAAGTCAAAAAGCTTACAGCACCTGGTATTCCCAGGCGGTCTCCCATCCAAGTACTAACCAGGCCCGACCCTGCTTAGCTTCCGAGATCGGACGAGATCGGGCGTGTTCAGAGTGGTATGGCCGTAAGCCACACGTGCACCCCGAAAAAGGCCTTTTAAAGATGCCCTCAGATGGCGTTTCATTGTTTTGCCTTGGAGTGCAGGTAGGGTACGTCCAGAAATAAAGCAAATCCTGTTACCAGGATGAAAAATGAGCCTTCATAGCAAGCTCTGCCGTCACCTGTTTTCACATTTCCCAGGCTTTGGCTGTATGGAAAACAGCTGTCAGTGGATTGGTAAGCACTGACACATCATTGTCTCAGCAGTGTTTTCATTGATGCATTCGATTGGATCAAATAATTACATGTTTAGAGGAGGAAAATGTTCCATATTTCCCTCTGAAATGGAATGAAGCAGTAGCATAAAACAGCATGAAGTGGAGACAGGAAGCGAAGGACTAGCCATTTACATTGCTCCACCTTAACAGACAGCCTGCATGATCGGAAAAGCAGAGACAGGCTGCTGGTTTTTTTCAACCCTCTGTCTCCACTGAAGAAGCTGCAGCGCCGCCTGGTGTCTGTAGAGAGAAGTCAAAAAGCTTACAGCACCTGGTATTCCCAGGCGGTCTCCCATCCAAGTACTAACCAGGCCCGACCCTGCTTAGCTTCCGAGATCGGACGAGATCGGGCGTGTTCAGAGTGGTATGGCCGTAAGCCACACGTGCACCCCGAAAAAGGCCTTTTAAAGATGCCCTCAGATGGCGTTTCATTGTTTTGCCTTGGAGTGCAGGTAGGGTACGTCCAGAAATAAGGCAAATCCTGTTACCAGGATGAAAAATGAGCCTTCATAGCAAGCTCTGCCGTCACCTGTTTTCACATTTCCCAGGCTTTGGCTGTATGGAATACAGCTGTCAGTGGATTGGTAAGCACTGACACATCATTGTCTCAGCAGTGTTTTCATTGATGCATTCGATTGGATCAAATAATTACATGTTTAGAGGAGGAAAATGTACCATATTTCCCTCTGAAATGGAATGAAGCAGTAGCATAAAACAGCAGGAAGTGGAGACAGGAAGCGAAGGACTAGCCATTTACATTGCTCCACCTTAACAGACAGCCTGCATGATCGGAAAAGCAGAGACAGGCTGCTGTTTTTTTTCAACCCTCTGTCTCCACTGAAGAAGCTGCAGCGCCGCCTGGTGTCTGTAGAGAGAAGTCAAAAAGCTTACAGCACCTGGTATTCCCAGGCGGTCTCACATCCAAGTACTAACCAGGCCCGACCCTGCTTAGCTTCCGAGATCGGACGAGGTCGGGCGTGTTTAGAGTGGTATGGCCGTAAGCCACACGTGCACCCCGAAAAAGGCCTTTTGAAGATGCCCTCAGATGGCGTTTCATTGTTTTGCCTTGGAGTGCAGGTAGGGTACGTCCAGAAATAAAGCAAATCCTGTTACCAGGATGAAAAATGAGCCTTCATAGCAAGCTCTGCCGTCACCTGTTTTCACATTTCCCAGGCTTTGGCTGTATGGAAAACAGCTGTCAGTGGATTGGTAAGCACTGACACATCATTGTCTCAGCAGTGTTTTCATTGATGCATTCGATTGGATCAAATAATTACATGTTTAGAGGAGGAAAATGTACCATATTTCCCTCTGAAATGGAATGAAGCAGTAGCATAAAACAGCATGAAGTGGAGACAGGAAGCGAAGGACTAGCCATTTACATTGCTCCACCTTAACAGACAGCCTGCATGATCGGAAAAGCAGAGACAGGCTGCTGGTTTTTTTCAACCCTCTGTCTCCACTGAAGAAGCTGCAGCGCCGCCTGGTGTCTGTAGAGAGAAGTCAAAAAGCTTACAGCACCTGGTATTCCCAGGCGGTCTCCCATCCAAGTACTAACCAGGCCCGACCCTGCTTAGCTTCCGAGATCGGACGAGATCGGGCGTGATCGGGCGTGTTCAGAGTGGTATGGCCGTAAGCCACACGTGCACCCCGAAAAAGGCCTTTTAAAGATGCCCTCAGATGGCGTTTCATTGTTTTGCCTTGGAGTGCAGGTAGGGTACGTCCAGAAATAAAGCAAATCCTGTTACCAGGATGAAAAATGAGCCTTCATAGCAAGCTCTGCCGTCACCTGTTTTCACATTTCCCAGGCTTTGGCTGTATGGAAAACAGCTGTCAGTGGATTGGTAAGCACTGACACATCATTGTCTCAGCAGTGTTTTCATTGATGCATTCGATTGGATCAAATAATTACATGTTTAGAGGAGGAAAATGTACCATATTTCCCTCTGAAATGGAATGAAGCAGTAGCATAAAACAGCATGAAGTGGAGACAGGAAGCGAAGGACTAGCCATTTACATTGCTCCACCTTAACAGACAGCCTGCATGATCGGAAAAGCAGAGACAGGCTGCTGGTTTTTTTCAACCCTCTGTCTCCACTGAAGAAGCTGCAGCGCCGCCTGGTGTCTGTAGAGAGAAGTCAAAAAGCTTACAGCACCTGGTATTCCCAGGCGGTCTCCCATCCAAGTACTAACCAGGCCCGACCCTGCTTAGCTTCCGAGATCGGACGAGATCGGGCGTGTTCAGAGTGGTATGGCCGTAAGCCACACGTGCACCCCGAAAAAGGCCTTTTAAAGATGCCCTCAGATGGCGTTTCATTGTTTTGCCTTGGAGTGCAGGTAGGGTACGTCCAGAAATAAAGCAAATCCTGTTACCAGGATGAAAAATGAGCCTTCATAGCAAGCTCTGCCGTCACCTGTTTTCACATTTCCCAGGCTTTGGCTGTATGGAAAACAGCTGTCAGTGGATTGGTAAGCACTGACACATCATTGTCTCAGCAGTGTTTTCATTGATGCATTCGATTGGATCAAATAATTACATGTTTAGAGGAGGAAAATGTACCATATTTCCCTCTGAAATGGAATGAAGCAGTAGCATAAAACAGCATGAAGTGGAGACAGGAAGCGAAGGACTAGCCATTTACATTGCTCCACCTTAACAGACAGCCTGCATGATCGGAAAAGCAGAGACAGGCTGCTGGTTTTTTTCAACCCTCTGTCTCCACTGAAGAAGCTGCAGCGCCGCCTGGTGTCTGTAGAGAGAAGTCAAAAAGCTTACAGCACCTGGTATTCCCAGGCGGTCTCCCATCCAAGTACTAACCAGGCCCGACCCTGCTTAGCTTCCGAGATCGGACGAGATCGGGCGTGTTCAGAGTGGTATGGCCGTAAGCCACACGTGCACCCCGAAAAAGGCCTTTTGAAGATGCCCTCAGATGGCGTTTCATTGTTTTGCCTTGGAGTGCAGGTAGGGTACGTCCAGAAATAAAGCAAATCCTGTTACCAGGATGAAAAATGAGCCTTCATAGCAAGCTCTGCCGTCACCTGTTTTCACATTTCCCAGGCTTTGGCTGTATGGAAAACAGCTGTCAGTGGATTGGTAAGCACTGACACATCATTGTCTCAGCAGTGTTTTCATTGATGCATTCAATTGGATCAAATAATTACATGTTTAGAGGAGGAAAATGTACCATATTTCCCTCTGAAATGGAATGAAGCAGTAGCATAAAACAGCATGAAGTGGAGACAGGAAGCGAAGGACTAGCCATTTACATTGCTCCACCTTAACAGACAGCCTGCATGATCGGAAAAGCAGAGACAGGCTGCTGGTTTTTTTCAACCCTCTGTCTCCACTGAAGAAGCTGCAGCGCCGCCTGGTGTCTGTAGAGAGAAGTCAAAAAGCTTACAGCACCTGGTATTCCCAGGCGGTCTCCCATCCAAGTACTAACCAGGCCCGACCCTGCTTAGCTTCCGAGATCGGACGAGATCGGGCGTGTTCAGAGTGGTATGGCCGTAAGCCACACGTGCACCCCGAAAAAGGCCTTTTAAAGATGCCCTCAGATGGCGTTTCATTGTTTTGCCTTGGAGTGCAGGTAGGGTACGTCCAGAAATAAAGCAAATCCTGTTACCAGGATGAAAAATGAGCCTTCATAGCAAGCTCTGCCGTCACCTGTTTTCACATTTCCCAGGCTTTGGCTGTATGGAAAACAGCTGTCAGTGGATTGGTAAGCACTGACACATCATTGTCTCAGCAGTGTTTTCATTGATGCATTCGATTGGATCAAATAATTACATGTTTAGAGGAGGAAAATGTACCATATTTCCCTCTGAAATGGAATGAAGCAGTAGCATAAAACAGCATGAAGTGGAGACAGGAAGCGAAGGACTAGCCATTTACATTGCTCCACCTTAACAGACAGCCTGCATGATCGGAAAAGCAGAGACAGGCTGCTGGTTTTTTTCAACCCTCTGTCTCCACTGAAGAAGCTGCAGCGCCGCCTGGTGTCTGTAGAGAGAAGTCAAAAAGCTTACAGCACCTGGTATTCCCAGGCGGTCTCCCATCCAAGTACTAACCAGGCCCGACCCTGCTTAGCTTCCGAGATCGGACGAGATCGGGCGTGTTCAGAGTGGTATGGCCGTAAGCCACACGTGCACCCCGAAAAAGGCCTTTTGAAGATGCCCTCAGATGGCGTTTCATTGTTTTGCCTTGGAGTGCAGGTAGGGTACGTCCAGAAATAAAGCAAATCCTGTTACCAGGATGAAAAATGAGCCTTCATAGCAAGCTCTGCCGTCACCTGTTTTCACATTTCCCAGGCTTTGGCTGTATGGAAAACAGCTGTCAGTGGATTGGTAAGCACTGACACATCATTGTCTCAGCAGTGTTTTCATTGATGCATTCGATTGGATCAAATAATTACATGTTTAGAGGAGGAAAATGTACCATATTTCCCTCTGAAATGGAATGAAGCAGTAGCATAAAACAGCATGAAGTGGAGACAGGAAGCGAAGGACTAGCCATTTACATTGCTCCACCTTAACAGACAGCCTGCATGATCGGAAAAGCAGAGACAGGCTGCTGGTTTTTTTCAACCCTCTGTCTCCACTGAAGAAGCTGCAGCGCCGCCTGGTGTCTGTAGAGAGAAGTCAAAAAGCTTACAGCACCTGGTATTCCCAGGCGGTCTCCCATCCAAGTACTAACCAGGCCCGACCCTGCTTAGCTTCCGAGATCGGACGAGATCGGGCGTGTTCAGAGTGGTATGGCCGTAAGCCACACGTGCACCCCGAAAAAGGCCTTTTAAAGATGCCCTCAGATGGCGTTTCATTGTTTTGCCTTGGAGTGCAGGTAGGGTACGTCCAGAAATAAAGCAAATCCTGTTACCAGGATGAAAAATGAGCCTTCATAGCAAGCTCTGCCGTCACCTGTTTTCACATTTCCCAGGCTTTGGCTGTATGGAAAACAGCTGTCAGTGGATTGGTAAGCACTGACACATCATTGTCTCAGCAGTGTTTTCATTGATGCATTCGATTGGATCAAATAATTACATGTTTAGAGGAGGAAAATGTACCATATTTCCCTCTGAAATGGAATGAAGCAGTAGCATAAAACAGCATGAAGTGGAGACAGGAAGCGAAGGACTAGCCATTTACATTGCTCCACCTTAACAGACAGCCTGCATGATCGGAAAAGCAGAGACAGGCTGCTGTTTTTTTTCAACCCTCTGTCTCCACTGAAGAAGCTGCAGCGCCGCCTGGTGTCTGTAGAGAGAAGTCAAAAAGCTTACAGCACCTGGTATTCCCAGGCGGTCTCCCATCCAAGTACTAACCAGGCCCGACCCTGCTTAGCTTCCGAGATCGGACGAGATCGGGCGTGTTCAGAGTGGTATGGCCTTAAGCCACACGTGCACCCCGAAAAAGGCCTTTTGAAGATGCCCTCAGATGGCGTTTCATTGTTTTGCCTTGGAGTGCAGGTAGGGTACGTCCAGAAATAAAGCAAATCCTGTTACCAGGATGAAAAATGAGCCTTCATAGCAAGCTCTGCCGTCAGCTGTTTTCACATTTCCCAGGCTTTGGCTGTATGGAAAACAGCTGTCAGTGGATTGGTAAGCACTGACACATCATTGTCTCAGCAGTGTTTTCATTGATGCATTCAATTGGATCAAATAATTACATGTTTAGAGGAGGAAAATGTACCATATTTCCCTCTGAAATGGAATGAAGCAGTAGCATAAAACAGCATGAAGTGGAGACAGGAAGCGAAGGACTAGCCATTTACATTGCTCCACCTTAACAGACAGCCTGCATGATCGGAAAAGCAGAGACAGGCTGCTGGTTTTTTTCAACCCTCTGTCTCCACTGAAGAAGCTGCAGCGCCGCCTGGTGTCTGTAGAGAGAAGTCAAAAAGCTTACAGCACCTGGTATTCCCAGGCGGTCTCCAATCCAAGTACTAACCAGGCCCGACCCTGCTTAGCTTCCGAGATCGGACGAGATCGGGCGTGTTCAGAGTGGTATGGCCGTAAGCCACACGTGCACCCCGAAAAAGGCCTTTTAAAGATGCCCTCAGATGGCGTTTCATTGTTTTGCCTTGGAGTGCAGGTAGGGTACGTCCAGAAATAAAGCAAATCCTGTTACCAGGATGAAAAATGAGCCTTCATAGCAAGCTCTGCCGTCACCTGTTTTCACATTTCCCAGGCTTTGGCTGTATGGAAAACAGCTGTCAGTGGATTGATAAGCACTGACACATCATTGTCTCAGCAGTGTTTTCATTGATGCATTCGATTGGATCAAATAATTACATGTTTAGAGGAGGAAAATGTACCATATTTCCCTCTGAAATGGAATGAAGCAGTAGCATAAAACAGCATGAAGTGGAGACAGGAAGCGAAGGACTAGCCATTTACATTGCTCCACCTTAACAGACAGCCTGCATGATCGGAAAAGCAGAGACAGGCTGCTGTTTTTTTTCAACCCTCTGTCTCCACTGAAGAAGCTGCAGCGCCGCCTGGTGTCTGTAGAGAGAAGTCAAAAAGCTTACAGCACCTGGTATTCCCAGGCGGTCTCCCATCCAAGTACTAACCAGGCCCGACCCTGCTTAGCTTCCGAGATCGGACGAGATCGGGCGTGTTCAGAGTGGTATGGCCGTAAGCCACACGTGCACCCCGAAAAAGGCCTTTTGAAGATGCCCTCAGATGGCGTTTCATTGTTTTGCCTTGGAGTGCAGGTAGGGTACGTCCAGAAATAAAGCAAATCCTGTTACCAGGATGAAAAATGAGCCTTCATAGCAAGCTCTGCCGTCACCTGTTTTCACATTTCCCAGGCTTTGGCTGTATGGAAAACAGCTGTCAGTGGATTGGTAAGCACTGACACATCATTGTCTCAGCAGTGTTTTCATTGATGCATTCAATTGGATCAAATAATTACATGTTTAGAGGAGGAAAATGTACCATATTTCCCTCTGAAATGGAATGAAGCAGTAGCATAAAACAGCATGAAGTGGAGACAGGAAGCGAAGGACTAGCCATTTACATTGCTCCACCTTAACAGACAGCCTGCATGATCGGAAAAGCAGAGACAGGCTGCTGGTTTTTTTCAACCCTCTGTCTCCACTGAAGAAGCTGCAGCGCCGCCTGGTGTCTGTAGAGAGAAGTCAAAAAGCTTACAGCACCTGGTATTCCCAGGCGGTCTCCCATCCAAGTACTAACCAGGCCCGACCCTGCTTAGCTTCCGAGATCGGACGAGATCGGGCGTGTTCAGAGTGGTATGGCCGTAAGCCACACGTGCACCCCGAAAAAGGCCTTTTAAAGATGCCCTCAGATGGCGTTTCATTGTTTTGCCTTGGAGTGCAGGTAGGGTACGTCCAGAAATAAAGCAAATCCTGTTACCAGGATGAAAAATGAGCCTTCATAGCAAGCTCTGCCGTCACCTGTTTTCACATTTCCCAGGCTTTGGCTGTATGGAAAACAGCTGTCAGTGGATTGGTAAGCACTGACACATCATTGTCTCAGCAGTGTTTTCATTGATGCATTCAATTGGATCAAATAATTACATGTTTAGAGGAGGAAAATGTACCATATTTCCCTCTGAAATGGAATGAAGCAGTAGCATAAAACAGCATGAAGTGGAGACAGGAAGCGAAGGACTAGCCATTTACATTGCTCCACCTTAACAGACAGCCTGCATGATCGGAAAAGCAGAGACAGGCTGCTGGTTTTTTTCAACCCTCTGTCTCCACTGAAGAAGCTGCAGCGCCGCCTGGTGTCTGTAGAGAGAAGTCAAAAAGCTTACAGCACCTGGTATTCCCAGGCGGTCTCCCATCCAAGTACTAACCAGGCCCGACCCTGCTTAGCTTCCGAGATCGGACGAGATCGGGCGTGTTCAGAGTGGTATGGCCGTAAGCCACACGTGCACCCCGAAAAAGGCCTTTTAAAGATGCCCTCAGATGGCGTTTCATTGTTTTGCCTTGGAGTGCAGGTAGGGTACGTCCAGAAATAAAGCAAATCCTGTTACCAGGATGAAAAATGAGCCTTCATAGCAAGCTCTGCCGTCACCTGTTTTCACATTTCCCAGGCTTTGGCTGTATGGAAAACAGCTGTCAGTGGATTGGTAAGCACTGACACATCATTGTCTCAGCAGTGTTTTCATTGATGCATTCGATTGGATCAAATAATTACATGTTTAGAGGAGGAAAATGTACCATATTTCCCTCTGAAATGGAATGAAGCAGTAGCATAAAACAGCATGAAGTGGAGACAGGAAGCGAAGGACTAGCCATTTACATTGCTCCACCTTAACAGACAGCCTGCATGATCGGAAAAGCAGAGACAGGCTGCTGTTTTTTTTCAACCCTCTGTCTCCACTGAAGAAGCTGCAGCGCCGCCTGGTGTCTGTAGAGAGAAGTCAAAAAGCTTACAGCACCTGGTATTCCCAGGCGGTCTCCCATCCAAGTACTAACCAGGCCCGACCCTGCTTAGCTTCCGAGATCGGACGAGATCGGGCGTGTTCAGAGTGGTATGGCCGTAAGCCACACGTGCACCCCGAAAAAGGCCTTTTGAAGATGCCCTCAGATGGCGTTTCATTGTTTTGCCTTGGAGTGCAGGTAGGGTACGTCCAGAAATAAAGCAAATCCTGTTACCAGGATGAAAAATGAGCCTTCATAGCAAGCTCTGCCGTCAGCTGTTTTCACATTTCCCAGGCTTTGGCTGTATGGAAAACAGCTGTCAGTGGATTGGTAAGCACTGACACATCATTGTCTCAGCAGTGTTTTCATTGATGCATTCAATTGGATCAAATAATTACATGTTTAGAGGAGGAAAATGTACCATATTTCCCTCTGAAATGGAATGAAGCAGTAGCATAAAACAGCATGAAGTGGAGACAGGAAGCGAAGGACTAGCCATTTACATTGCTCCACCTTAACAGACAGCCTGCATGATCGGAAAAGCAGAGACAGGCTGCTGGTTTTTTTCAACCCTCTGTCTCCACTGAAGAAGCTGCAGCGCCGCCTGGTGTCTGTAGAGAGAAGTCAAAAAGCTTACAGCACCTGGTATTCCCAGGCGGTCTCCCATCCAAGTACTAACCAGGCCCGACCCTGCTTAGCTTCCGAGATCGGACGAGATCGGGCGTGTTCAGAGTGGTATGGCCGTAAGCCACACGTGCACCCCGAAAAAGGCCTTTTAAAGATGCCCTCAGATGGCGTTTCATTGTTTTGCCTTGGAGTGCAGGTAGGGTACGTCCAGAAATAAAGCAAATCCTGTTACCAGGATGAAAAATGAGCCTTCATAGCAAGCTCTGCCGTCACCTGTTTTCACATTTCCCAGGCTTTGGCTGTATGGAAAACAGCTGTCAGTGGATTGGTAAGCACTGACACATCATTGTCTCAGCAGTGTTTTCATTGATGCATTCGATTGGATCAAATAATTACATGTTTAGAGGAGGAAAATGTACCATATTTCCCTCTGAAATGGAATGAAGCAGTAGCATAAAACAGCATGAAGTGGAGACAGGAAGCGAAGGACTAGCCATTTACATTGCTCCACCTTAACAGACAGCCTGCATGATCGGAAAAGCAGAGACAGGCTGCTGTTTTTTTTCAACCCTCTGTCTCCACTGAAGAAGCTGCAGCGTCGCCTGGTGTCTGTAGAGAGAAGTCAAAAAGCTTACAGCACCTGGTATTCCCAGGCGGTCTCCCATCCAAGTACTAACCAGGCCCGACCCTGCTTAGCTTCCGAGATCGGACGAGATCGGGCGTGTTCAGAGTGGTATGGCCGTAAGCCACACGTGCACCCCGAAAAAGGCCTTTTGAAGATGCCCTCAGATGGCGTTTCATTGTTTTGCCTTGGAGTGCAGGTAGGGTACGTCCAGAAATAAAGCAAATCCTGTTACCAGGATGAAAAATGAGCCTTCATAGCAAGCTCTGCCGTCACCTGTTTTCACATTTCCCAGGCTTTGGCTGTATGGAAAACAGCTGTCAGTGGATTGGTAAGCACTGACACATCATTGTCTCAGCAGTGTTTTCATTGATGCATTCAATTGGATCAAATAATTACATGTTTAGAGGAGGAAAATGTACCATATTTCCCTCTGAAATGGAATGAAGCAGTAGCATAAAACAGCATGAAGTGGAGACAGGAAGCGAAGGACTAGCCATTTACATTGCTCCACCTTAACAGACAGCCTGCATGATCGGAAAAGCAGAGACAGGCTGCTGGTTTTTTTCAACCCTCTGTCTCCACTGAAGAAGCTGCAGCGCCGCCTGGTGTCTGTAGAGAGAAGTCAAAAAGCTTACAGCACCTGGTATTCCCAGGCGGTCTCCCATCCAAGTACTAACCAGGCCCGACCCTGCTTAGCTTCCGAGATCGGACGAGATCGGGCGTGTTCAGAGTGGTATGGCCGTAAGCCACACGTGCACCCCGAAAAAGGCCTTTTAAAGATGCCCTCAGATGGCGTTTCATTGTTTTGCCTTGGAGTGCAGGTAGGGTACGTCCAGAAATAAAGCAAATCCTGTTACCAGGATGAAAAATGAGCCTTCATAGCAAGCTCTGCCGTCACCTGTTTTCACATTTCCCAGGCTTTGGCTGTATGGAAAACAGCTGTCAGTGGATTGGTAAGCACTGACACATCATTGTCTCAGCAGTGTTTTCATTGATGCATTCGATTGGATCAAATAATTACATGTTTAGAGGAGGAAAATGTACCATATTTCCCTCTGAAATGGAATGAAGCAGTAGCATAAAACAGCATGAAGTGGAGACAGGAAGCGAAGGACTAGCCATTTACATTGCTCCACCTTAACAGACAGCCTGCATGATCGGAAAAGCAGAGACAGGCTGCTGGTTTTTTTCAACCCTCTGTCTCCACTGAAGAAGCTGCAGCGCCGCCTGGTGTCTGTAGAGAGAAGTCAAAAAGCTTACAGCACCTGGTATTCCCAGGCGGTCTCCCATCCAAGTACTAACCAGGCCCGACCCTGCTTAGCTTCCGAGATCGGACGAGATCGGGCGTGTTCAGAGTGGTATGGCCGTAAGCCACACGTGCACCCCGAAAAAGGCCTTTTAAAGATGCCCTCAGATGGCGTTTCATTGTTTTGCCTTGGAGTGCAGGTAGGGTACGTCCAGAAATAAAGCAAATCCTGTTACCAGGATGAAAAATGAGCCTTCATAGCAAGCTCTGCCGTCACCTGTTTTCACATTTCCCAGGCTTTGGCTGTATGGAAAACAGCTGTCAGTGGATTGGTAAGCACTGACACATCATTGTCTCAGCAGTGTTTTCATTGATGCATTCGATTGGATCAAATAATTACATGTTTAGAGGAGGAAAATGTACCATATTTCCCTCTGAAATGGAATGAAGCAGTAGCATAAAACAGCATGAAGTGGAGACAGGAAGCGAAGGACTAGCCATTTACATTGCTCCACCTTAACAGACAGCCTGCATGATCGGAAAAGCAGAGACAGGCTGCTGTTTTTTTTCAACCCTCTGTCTCCACTGAAGAAGCTGCAGCGCCGCCTGGTGTCTGTAGAGAGAAGTCAAAAAGCTTACAGCACCTGGTATTCCCAGGCGGTCTCCCATCCAAGTACTAACCAGGCCCGACCCTGCTTAGCTTCCGAGATCGGACGAGATCGGGCGTGTTCAGAGTGGTATGGCCTTAAGCCACACGTGCACCCCGAAAAAGGCCTTTTGAAGATGCCCTCAGATGGCGTTTCATTGTTTTGCCTTGGAGTGCAGGTAGGGTACGTCCAGAAATAAAGCAAATCCTGTTACCAGGATGAAAAATGAGCCTTCATAGCAAGCTCTGCCGTCAGCTGTTTTCACATTTCCCAGGCTTTGGCTGTATGGAAAACAGCTGTCAGTGGATTGGTAAGCACTGACACATCATTGTCTCAGCAGTGTTTTCATTGATGCATTCAATTGGATCAAATAATTACATGTTTAGAGGAGGAAAATGTACCATATTTCCCTCTGAAATGGAATGAAGCAGTAGCATAAAACAGCATGAAGTGGAGACAGGAAGCGAAGGACTAGCCATTTACATTGCTCCACCTTAACAGACAGCCTGCATGATCGGAAAAGCAGAGACAGGCTGCTGGTTTTTTTCAACCCTCTGTCTCCACTGAAGAAGCTGCAGCGCCGCCTGGTGTCTGTAGAGAGAAGTCAAAAAGCTTACAGCACCTGGTATTCCCAGGCGGTCTCCCATCCAAGTACTAACCAGGCCCGACCCTGCTTAGCTTCCGAGATCGGACGAGATCGGGCGTGTTCAGAGTGGTATGGCCGTAAGCCACACGTGCACCCCGAAAAAGGCCTTTTAAAGATGCCCTCAGATGGCGTTTCATTGTTTTGCCTTGGAGTGCAGGTAGGGTACGTCCAGAAATAAAGCAAATCCTGTTACCAGGATGAAAAATGAGCCTTCATAGCAAGCTCTGCCGTCACCTGTTTTCACATTTCCCAGGCTTTGGCTGTATGGAAAACAGCTGTCAGTGGATTGGTAAGCACTGACACATCATTGTCTCAGCAGTGTTTTCATTGATGCATTCGATTGGATCAAATAATTACATGTTTAGAGGAGGAAAATGTACCATATTTCCCTCTGAAATGGAATGAAGCAGTAGCATAAAACAGCATGAAGTGGAGACAGGAAGCGAAGGACTAGCCATTTACATTGCTCCACCTTAACAGACAGCCTGCATGATCGGAAAAGCAGAGACAGGCTGCTGTTTTTTTTCAACCCTCTGTCTCCACTGAAGAAGCTGCAGCGCCGCCTGGTGTCTGTAGAGAGAAGTCAAAAAGCTTACAGCACCTGGTATTCCCAGGCGGTCTCCCATCCAAGTACTAACCAGGCCCGACCCTGCTTAGCTTCCGAGATCGGACGAGATCGGGCGTGTTCAGAGTGGTATGGCCGTAAGCCACACGTGCACCCCGAAAAAGGCCTTTTGAAGATGCCCTCAGATGGCGTTTCATTGTTTTGCCTTGGAGTGCAGGTAGGGTACGTCCAGAAATAAAGCAAATCCTGTTACCAGGATGAAAAATGAGCCTTCATAGCAAGCTCTGCCGTCAGCTGTTTTCACATTTCCCAGGCTTTGGCTGTATGGAAAACAGCTGTCAGTGGATTGGTAAGCACTGACACATCATTGTCTCAGCAGTGTTTTCATTGATGCATTCAATTGGATCAAATAATTACATGTTTAGAGGAGGAAAATGTACCATATTTCCCTCTGAAATGGAATGAAGCAGTAGCATAAAACAGCATGAAGTGGAGACAGGAAGCGAAGGACTAGCCATTTACATTGCTCCACCTTAACAGACAGCCTGCATGATCGGAAAAGCAGAGACAGGCTGCTGGTTTTTTTCAACCCTCTGTCTCCACTGAAGAAGCTGCAGCGCCGCCTGGTGTCTGTAGAGAGAAGTCAAAAAGCTTACAGCACCTGGTATTCCCAGGCGGTCTCCCATCCAAGTACTAACCAGGCCCGACCCTGCTTAGCTTCCGAGATCGGACGAGATCGGGCGTGTTCAGAGTGGTATGGCCGTAAGCCACACGTGCACCCCGAAAAAGGCCTTTTAAAGATGCCCTCAGATGGCGTTTCATTGTTTTGCCTTGGAGTGCAGGTAGGGTACGTCCAGAAATAAAGCAAATCCTGTTACCAGGATGAAAAATGAGCCTTCATAGCAAGCTCTGCCGTCACCTGTTTTCACATTTCCCAGGCTTTGGCTGTATGGAAAACAGCTGTCAGTGGATTGGTAAGCACTGACACATCATTGTCTCAGCAGTGTTTTCATTGATGCATTCGATTGGATCAAATAATTACATGTTTAGAGGAGGAAAATGTACCATATTTCCCTCTGAAATGGAATGAAGCAGTAGCATAAAACAGCATGAAGTGGAGACAGGAAGCGAAGGACTAGCCATTTACATTGCTCCACCTTAACAGACAGCCTGCATGATCGGAAAAGCAGAGACAGGCTGCTGTTTTTTTTCAACCCTCTGTCTCCACTGAAGAAGCTGCAGCGTCGCCTGGTGTCTGTAGAGAGAAGTCAAAAAGCTTACAGCACCTGGTATTCCCAGGCGGTCTCCCATCCAAGTACTAACCAGGCCCGACCCTGCTTAGCTTCCGAGATCGGACGAGATCGGGCGTGTTCAGAGTGGTATGGCCGTAAGCCACACGTGCACCCCGAAAAAGGCCTTTTGAAGATGCCCTCAGATGGCGTTTCATTGTTTTGCCTTGGAGTGCAGGTAGGGTACGTCCAGAAATAAAGCAAATCCTGTTACCAGGATGAAAAATGAGCCTTCATAGCAAGCTCTGCCGTCACCTGTTTTCACATTTCCCAGGCTTTGGCTGTATGGAAAACAGCTGTCAGTGGATTGGTAAGCACTGACACATCATTGTCTCAGCAGTGTTTTCATTGATGCATTCAATTGGATCAAATAATTACATGTTTAGAGGAGGAAAATGTACCATATTTCCCTCTGAAATGGAATGAAGCAGTAGCATAAAACAGCATGAAGTGGAGACAGGAAGCGAAGGACTAGCCATTTACATTGCTCCACCTTAACAGACAGCCTGCATGATCGGAAAAGCAGAGACAGGCTGCTGGTTTTTTTCAACCCTCTGTCTCCACTGAAGAAGCTGCAGCGCCGCCTGGTGTCTGTAGAGAGAAGTCAAAAAGCTTACAGCACCTGGTATTCCCAGGCGGTCTCCCATCCAAGTACTAACCAGGCCCGACCCTGCTTAGCTTCCGAGATCGGACGAGATCGGGCGTGTTCAGAGTGGTATGGCCGTAAGCCACACGTGCACCCCGAAAAAGGCCTTTTAAAGATGCCCTCAGATGGCGTTTCATTGTTTTGCCTTGGAGTGCAGGTAGGGTACGTCCAGAAATAAAGCAAATCCTGTTACCAGGATGAAAAATGAGCCTTCATAGCAAGCTCTGCCGTCACCTGTTTTCACATTTCCCAGGCTTTGGCTGTATGGAAAACAGCTGTCAGTGGATTGGTAAGCACTGACACATCATTGTCTCAGCAGTGTTTTCATTGATGCATTCGATTGGATCAAATAATTACATGTTTAGAGGAGGAAAATGTACCATATTTCCCTCTGAAATGGAATGAAGCAGTAGCATAAAACAGCATGAAGTGGAGACAGGAAGCGAAGGACTAGCCATTTACATTGCTCCACCTTAACAGACAGCCTGCATGATCGGAAAAGCAGAGACAGGCTGCTGGTTTTTTTCAACCCTCTGTCTCCACTGAAGAAGCTGCAGCGCCGCCTGGTGTCTGTAGAGAGAAGTCAAAAAGCTTACAGCACCTGGTATTCCCAGGCGGTCTCCCATCCAAGTACTAACCAGGCCCGACCCTGCTTAGCTTCCGAGATCGGACGAGATCGGGCGTGTTCAGAGTGGTATGGCCGTAAGCCACACGTGCACCCCGAAAAAGGCCTTTTAAAGATGCCCTCAGAAGGCGTTTCATTGTTTTGCCTTGGAGTGCAGGTAGGGTACGTCCAGAAATAAAGCAAATCCTGTTACCAGGATGAAAAATGAGCCTTCATAGCAAGCTCTGCCGTCACCTGTTTTCACATTTCCCAGGCTTTGGCTGTATGGAAAACAGCTGTCAGTGGATTGGTAAGCACTGACACATCATTGTCTCAGCAGTGTTTTCATTGATGCATTCGATTGGATCAAATAATTACATGTTTAGAGGAGGAAAATGTACCATATTTCCCTCTGAAATGGAATGAAGCAGTAGCATAAAACAGCATGAAGTGGAGACAGGAAGCGAAGGACTAGCCATTTACATTGCTCCACCTTAACAGACAGCCTGCATGATCGGAAAAGCAGAGACAGGCTGCTGTTTTTTTTCAACCCTCTGTCTCCACTGAAGAAGCTGCAGCGCCGCCTGGTGTCTGTAGAGAGAAGTCAAAAAGCTTACAGCACCTGGTATTCCCAGGCGGTCTCCCATCCAAGTACTAACCAGGCCCGACCCTGCTTAGCTTCCGAGATCGGACGAGATCGGGCGTGTTCAGAGTGGTATGGCCTTAAGCCACACGTGCACCCCGAAAAAGGCCTTTTGAAGATGCCCTCAGATGGCGTTTCATTGTTTTGCCTTGGAGTGCAGGTAGGGTACGTCCAGAAATAAAGCAAATCCTGTTACCAGGATGAAAAATGAGCCTTCATAGCAAACTCTGCCGTCAGCTGTTTTCACATTTCCCAGGCTTTGGCTGTATGGAAAACAGCTGTCAGTGGATTGGTAAGCACTGACACATCATTGTCTCAGCAGTGTTTTCATTGATGCATTCAATTGGATCAAATAATTACATGTTTAGAGGAGGAAAATGTACCATATTTCCCTCTGAAATGGAATGAAGCAGTAGCATAAAACAGCATGAAGTGGAGACAGGAAGCGAAGGACTAGCCATTTACATTGCTCCACCTTAACAGACAGCCTGCATGATCGGAAAAGCAGAGACAGGCTGCTGTTTTTTTTCAACCCTCTGTCTCCACTGAAGAAGCTGCAGCGCCGCCTGGTGTCTGTAGAGAGAAGTCAAAAAGCTTACAGCACCTGGTATTCCCAGGCGGTCTCCCATCCAAGTACTAACCAGGCCCGACCCTGCTTAGCTTCCGAGATCGGACGAGATCGGGCGTGTTCAGAGTGGTATGGCCGTAAGCCACACGTGCACCCCGAAAAAGGCCTTTTGAAGATGCCCTCAGATGGCGTTTCATTGTTTTGCCTTGGAGTGCAGGTAGGGTACGTCCAGAAATAAAGCAAATCCTGTTACCAGGATGAAAAATGAGCCTTCATAGCAAGCTCTGCCGTCAGCTGTTTTCACATTTCCCAGGCTTTGGCTGTATGGAAAACAGCTGTCAGTGGATTGGTAAGCACTGACACATCATTGTCTCAGCAGTGTTTTCATTGATGCATTCAATTGGATCAAATAATTACATGTTTAGAGGAGGAAAATGTACCATATTTCCCTCTGAAATGGAATGAAGCAGTAGCATAAAACAGCATGAAGTGGAGACAGGAAGCGAAGGACTAGCCATTTACATTGCTCCACCTTAACAGACAGCCTGCATGATCGGAAAAGCAGAGACAGGCTGCTGGTTTTTTTCAACCCTCTGTCTCCACTGAAGAAGCTGCAGCGCCGCCTGGTGTCTGTAGAGAGAAGTCAAAAAGCTTACAGCACCTGGTATTCCCAGGCGGTCTCCCATCCAAGTACTAACCAGGCCCGACCCTGCTTAGCTTCCGAGATCGGACGAGATCGGGCGTGTTCAGAGTGGTATGGCCGTAAGCCACACGTGCACCCCGAAAAAGGCCTTTTAAAGATGCCCTCAGATGGCGTTTCATTGTTTTGCCTTGGAGTGCAGGTAGGGTACGTCCAGAAATAAAGCAAATCCTGTTACCAGGATGAAAAATGAGCCTTCATAGCAAGCTCTGCCGTCACCTGTTTTCACATTTCCCAGGCTTTGGCTGTATGGAAAACAGCTGTCAGTGGATTGGTAAGCACTGACACATCATTGTCTCAGCAGTGTTTTCATTGATGCATTCGATTGGATCAAATAATTACATGTTTAGAGGAGGAAAATGTACCATATTTCCCTCTGAAATGGAATGAAGCAGTAGCATAAAACAGCATGAAGTGGAGACAGGAAGCGAAGGACTAGCCATTTACATTGCTCCACCTTAACAGACAGCCTGCATGATCGGAAAAGCAGAGACAGGCTGCTGGTTTTTTTCAACCCTCTGTCTCCACTGAAGAAGCTGCAGCGCCGCCTGGTGTCTGTAGAGAGAAGTCAAAAAGCTTACAGCACCTGGTATTCCCAGGCGGTCTCCCATCCAAGTACTAACCAGGCCCGACCCTGCTTAGCTTCCGAGATCGGACGAGATCGGGCGTGTTCAGAGTGGTATGGCCGTAAGCCACACGTGCACCCCGAAAAAGGCCTTTTAAAGATGCCCTCAGATGGCGTTTCATTGTTTTGCCTTGGAGTGCAGGTAGGGTACGTCCAGAAATAAAGCAAATCCTGTTACCAGGATGAAAAATGAGCCTTCATAGCAAGCTCTGCCGTCACCTGTTTTCACATTTCCCAGGCTTTGGCTGTATGGAAAACAGCTGTCAGTGGATTGGTAAGCACTGACACATCATTGTCTCAGCAGTGTTTTCATTGATGCATTCGATTGGATCAAATAATTACATGTTTAGAGGAGGAAAATGTACCATATTTCCCTCTGAAATGGAATGAAGCAGTAGCATAAAACAGCATGAAGTGGAGACAGGAAGCGAAGGACTAGCCATTTACATTGCTCCACCTTAACAGACAGCCTGCATGATCGGAAAAGCAGAGACAGGCTGCTGTTTTTTTTCAACCCTCTGTCTCCACTGAAGAAGCTGCAGCGCCGCCTGGTGTCTGTAGAGAGAAGTCAAAAAGCTTACAGCACCTGGTATTCCCAGGCGGTCTCCCATCCAAGTACTAACCAGGCCCGACCCTGCTTAGCTTCCGAGATCGGACGAGATCGGGCGTGTTCAGAGTGGTATGGCCGTAAGCCACACGTGCACCCCGAAAAAGGCCTTTTAAAGATGCCCTCAGATGGCGTTTCATTGTTTTGCCTTGGAGTGCAGGTAGGGTACGTCCAGAAATAAAGCAAATCCTGTTACCAGGATGAAAAATGAGCCTTCATAGCAAGCTCTGCCGTCACCTGTTTTCACATTTCCCAGGCTTTGGCTGTATGGAAAACAGCTGTCAGTGGATTGGTAAGCACTGACACATCATTGTCTCAGCAGTGTTTTCATTGATGCATTCGATTGGATCAAATAATTACATGTTTAGAGGAGGAAAATGTACCATATTTCCCTCTGAAATGGAATGAAGCAGTAGCATAAAACAGCATGAAGTGGAGACAGGAAGCGAAGGACTAGCCATTTACATTGCTCCACCTTAACAGACAGCCTGCATGATCGGAAAAGCAGAGACAGGCTGCTGTTTTTTTTCAACCCTCTGTCTCCACTGAAGAAGCTGCAGCGCCGCCTGGTGTCTGTAGAGAGAAGTCAAAAAGCTTACAGCACCTGGTATTCCCAGGCGGTCTCCCATCCAAGTACTAACCAGGCCCGACCCTGCTTAGCTTCCGAGATCGGACGAGATCGGGCGTGTTCAGAGTGGTATGGCCGTAAGCCACACGTGCACCCCGAAAAAGGCCTTTTGAAGATGCCCTCAGATGGCGTTTCATTGTTTTGCCTTGGAGTGCAGGTAGGGTACGTCCAGAAATAAAGCAAATCCTGTTACCAGGATGAAAAATGAGCCTTCATAGCAAGCTCTGCCGTCACCTGTTTTCACATTTCCCAGGCTTTGGCTGTATGGAAAACAGCTGTCAGTGGATTGGTAAGCACTGACACATCATTGTCTCAGCAGTGTTTTCATTGATGCATTCAATTGGATCAAATAATTACATGTTTAGAGGAGGAAAATGTACCATATTTCCCTCTGAAATGGAATGAAGCAGTAGCATAAAACAGCATGAAGTGGAGACAGGAAGCGAAGGACTAGCCATTTACATTGCTCCACCTTAACAGACAGCCTGCATGATCGGAAAAGCAGAGACAGGCTGCTGGTTTTTTTCAACCCTCTGTCTCCACTGAAGAAGCTGCAGCGCCGCCTGGTGTCTGTAGAGAGAAGTCAAAAAGCTTACAGCACCTGGTATTCCCAGGCGGTCTCCCATCCAAGTACTAACCAGGCCCGACCCTGCTTAGCTTCCGAGATCGGACGAGATCGGGCGTGTTCAGAGTGGTATGGCCGTAAGCCACACGTGCACCCCGAAAAAGGCCTTTTAAAGATGCCCTCAGATGGCGTTTCATTGTTTTGCCTTGGAGTGCAGGTAGGGTACGTCCAGAAATAAAGCAAATCCTGTTACCAGGATGAAAAATGAGCCTTCATAGCAAGCTCTGCCGTCACCTGTTTTCACATTTCCCAGGCTTTGGCTGTATGGAAAACAGCTGTCAGTGGATTGGTAAGCACTGACACATCATTGTCTCAGCAGTGTTTTCATTGATGCATTCGATTGGATCAAATAATTACATGTTTAGAGGAGGAAAATGTACCATATTTCCCTCTGAAATGGAATGAAGCAGTAGCATAAAACAGCATGAAGTGGAGACAGGAAGCGAAGGACTAGCCATTTACATTGCTCCACCTTAACAGACAGCCTGCATGATCGGAAAAGCAGAGACAGGCTGCTGGTTTTTTTCAACCCTCTGTCTCCACTGAAGAAGCTGCAGCGCCGCCTGGTGTCTGTAGAGAGAAGTCAAAAAGCTTACAGCACCTGGTATTCCCAGGCGGTCTCCCATCCAAGTACTAACCAGGCCCGACCCTGCTTAGCTTCCGAGATCGGACGAGATCGGGCGTGTTCAGAGTGGTATGGCCGTAAGCCACACGTGCACCCCGAAAAAGGCCTTTTAAAGATGCCCTCAGATGGCGTTTCATTGTTTTGCCTTGGAGTGCAGGTAGGGTACGTCCAGAAATAAAGCAAATCCTGTTACCAGGATGAAAAATGAGCCTTCATAGCAAGCTCTGCCGTCACCTGTTTTCACATTTCCCAGGCTTTGGCTGTATGGAAAACAGCTGTCAGTGGATTGGTAAGCACTGACACATCATTGTCTCAGCAGTGTTTTCATTGATGCATTCGATTGGATCAAATAATTACATGTTTAGAGGAGGAAAATGTACCATATTTCCCTCTGAAATGGAATGAAGCAGTAGCATAAAACAGCATGAAGTGGAGACAGGAAGCGAAGGACTAGCCATTTACATTGCTCCACCTTAACAGACAGCCTGCATGATCGGAAAAGCAGAGACAGGCTGCTGGTTTTTTTCAACCCTCTGTCTCCACTGAAGAAGCTGCAGCGCCGCCTGGTGTCTGTAGAGAGAAGTCAAAAAGCTTACAGCACCTGGTATTCCCAGGCGGTCTCCCATCCAAGTACTAACCAGGCCCGACCCTGCTTAGCTTCCGAGATCGGACGAGATCGGGCGTGTTCAGAGTGGTATGGCCGTAAGCCACACGTGCACCCCGAAAAAGGCCTTTTGAAGATGCCCTCAGATGGCGTTTCATTGTTTTGCCTTGGAGTGCAGGTAGGGTACGTCCAGAAATAAAGCAAATCCTGTTACCAGGATGAAAAATGAGCCTTCATAGCAAGCTCTGCCGTCACCTGTTTTCACATTTCCCAGGCTTTGGCTGTATGGAAAACAGCTGTCAGTGGATTGGTAAGCACTGACACATCATTGTCTCAGCAGTGTTTTCATTGATGCATTCAATTGGATCAAATAATTACATGTTTAGAGGAGGAAAATGTACCATATTTCCCTCTGAAATGGAATGAAGCAGTAGCATAAAACAGCATGAAGTGGAGACAGGAAGCGAAGGACTAGCCATTTACATTGCTCCACCTTAACAGACAGCCTGCATGATCGGAAAAGCAGAGACAGGCTGCTGGTTTTTTTCAACCCTCTGTCTCCACTGAAGAAGCTGCAGCGCCGCCTGGTGTCTGTAGAGAGAAGTCAAAAAGCTTACAGCACCTGGTATTCCCAGGCGGTCTCCCATCCAAGTACTAACCAGGCCCGACCCTGCTTAGCTTCCGAGATCGGACGAGATCGGGCGTGTTCAGAGTGGTATGGCCGTAAGCCACACGTGCACCCCGAAAAAGGCCTTTTAAAGATGCCCTCAGATGGCGTTTCATTGTTTTGCCTTGGAGTGCAGGTAGGGTACGTCCAGAAATAAAGCAAATCCTGTTACCAGGATGAAAAATGAGCCTTCATAGCAAGCTCTGCCGTCACCTGTTTTCACATTTCCCAGGCTTTGGCTGTATGGAAAACAGCTGTCAGTGGATTGGTAAGCACTGACACATCATTGTCTCAGCAGTGTTTTCATTGATGCATTCGATTGGATCAAATAATTACATGTTTAGAGGAGGAAAATGTACCATATTTCCCTCTGAAATGGAATGAAGCAGTAGCATAAAACAGCATGAAGTGGAGACAGGAAGCGAAGGACTAGCCATTTACATTGCTCCACCTTAACAGACAGCCTGCATGATCGGAAAAGCAGAGACAGGCTGCTGGTTTTTTTCAACCCTCTGTCTCCACTGAAGAAGCTGCAGCGCCGCCTGGTGTCTGTAGAGAGAAGTCAAAAAGCTTACAGCACCTGGTATTCCCAGGCGGTCTCCCATCCAAGTACTAACCAGGCCCGACCCTGCTTAGCTTCCGAGATCGGACGAGATCGGGCGTGTTCAGAGTGGTATGGCCGTAAGCCACACGTGCACCCCGAAAAAGGCCTTTTAAAGATGCCCTCAGATGGCGTTTCATTGTTTTGCCTTGGAGTGCAGGTAGGGTACGTCCAGAAATAAAGCAAATCCTGTTACCAGGATGAAAAATGAGCCTTCATAGCAAGCTCTGCCGTCACCTGTTTTCACATTTCCCAGGCTTTGGCTGTATGGAAAACAGCTGTCAGTGGATTGGTAAGCACTGACACATCATTGTCTCAGCAGTGTTTTCATTGATGCATTCGATTGGATCAAATAATTACATGTTTAGAGGAGGAAAATGTACCATATTTCCCTCTGAAATGGAATGAAGCAGTAGCATAAAACAGCATGAAGTGGAGACAGGAAGCGAAGGACTAGCCATTTACATTGCTCCACCTTAACAGACAGCCTGCATGATCGGAAAAGCAGAGACAGGCTGCTGTTTTTTTTCAACCCTCTGTCTCCACTGAAGAAGCTGCAGCGCCGCCTGGTGTCTGTAGAGAGAAGTCAAAAAGCTTACAGCACCTGGTATTCCCATGCGGTCTCCCATCCAAGTACTAACCAGGCCCGACCCTGCTTAGCTTCCGAGATCGGACGAGATCGGGCGTGTTCAGAGTGGTATGGCCTTAAGCCACACGTGCACCCCGAAAAAGGCCTTTTGAAGATGCCCTCAGATGGCGTTTCATTGTTTTGCCTTGGAGTGCAGGTAGGGTACGTCCAGAAATAAAGCAAATCCTGTTACCAGGATGAAAAATGAGCCTTCAT
>NC_133219.1:28184514-28194514 GCF_040436345.1 Pagrus major
TGCCGTCAGCTGTTTTCACATTTCCCAGGCTTTGGCTGTATGGAAAACAGCTGTCAGTGGATTGGTAAGCACTGACACATCATTGTCTCAGCAGTGTTTTCATTGATGCATTCAATTGGATCAAATAATTACATGTTTAGAGGAGGAAAATGTACCATATTTCCCTCTGAAATGGAATGAAGCAGTAGCATAAAACAGCATGAAGTGGAGACAGGAAGCGAAGGACTAGCCATTTACATTGCTCCACCTTAACAGACAGCCTGCATGATCGGAAAAGCAGAGACAGGCTGCTGGTTTTTTTCAACCCTCTGTCTCCACTGAAGAAGCTGCAGCGCCGCCTGGTGTCTGTAGAGAGAAGTCAAAAAGCTTACAGCACCTGGTATTCCCAGGCGGTCTCCCATCCAAGTACTAACCAGGCCCGACCCTGCTTAGCTTCCGAGATCGGACGAGATCGGGCGTGTTCAGAGTGGTATGGCCGTAAGCCACACGTGCACCCCGAAAAAGGCCTTTTAAAGATGCCCTCAGATGGCGTTTCATTGTTTTGCCTTGGAGTGCAGGTAGGGTACGTCCAGAAATAAAGCAAATCCTGTTACCAGGATGAAAAATGAGCCTTCATAGCAAGCTCTGCCGTCACCTGTTTTCACATTTCCCAGGCTTTGGCTGTATGGAAAACAGCTGTCAGTGGATTGGTAAGCACTGACACATCATTGTCTCAGCAGTGTTTTCATTGATGCATTCGATTGGATCAAATAATTACATGTTTAGAGGAGGAAAATGTACCATATTTCCCTCTGAAATGGAATGAAGCAGTAGCATAAAACAGCATGAAGTGGAGACAGGAAGCGAAGGACTAGCCATTTACATTGCTCCACCTTAACAGACAGCCTGCATGATCGGAAAAGCAGAGACAGGCTGCTGGTTTTTTTCAACCCTCTGTCTCCACTGAAGAAGCTGCAGCGCCGCCTGGTGTCTGTAGAGAGAAGTCAAAAAGCTTACAGCACCTGGTATTCCCAGGCGGTCTCCCATCCAAGTACTAACCAGGCCCGACCCTGCTTAGCTTCCGAGATCGGACGAGATCGGGCGTGTTCAGAGTGGTATGGCCGTAAGCCACACGTGCACCCCGAAAAAGGCCTTTTGAAGATGCCCTCAGATGGCGTTTCATTGTTTTGCCTTGGAGTGCAGGTAGGGTACGTCCAGAAATAAAGCAAATCCTGTTACCAGGATTAAAAATGAGCCTTCATAGCAAGCTCTGCCGTCAGCTGTTTTCACATTTCCCAGGCTTTGGCTGTATGGAAAACAGCTGTCAGTGGATTGGTAAGCACTGACACATCATTGTCTCAGCAGTGTTTTCATTGATGCATTCAATTGGATCAAATAATTACATGTTTAGAGGAGGAAAATGTACCATATTTCCCTCTGAAATGGAATGAAGCAGTAGCATAAAACAGCATGAAGTGGAGACAGGAAGCGAAGGACTAGCCATTTACATTGCTCCACCTTAACAGACAGCCTGCATGATCGGAAAAGCAGAGACAGGCTGCTGGTTTTTTTCAACCCTCTGTCTCCACTGAAGAAGCTGCAGCGCCGCCTGGTGTCTGTAGAGAGAAGTCAAAAAGCTTACAGCACCTGGTATTCCCAGGCGGTCTCCCATCCAAGTACTAACCAGGCCCGACCCTGCTTAGCTTCCGAGATCGGACGAGATCCGGCGTGTTCAGAGTGGTATGGCCGTAAGCCGCACGTGCACCCCGAAAAAGGCCTTTTAAAGATGCCCTCAGATGGCGTTTCATTGTTTTGCCTTGGAGTGCAGGTAGGGTACGTCCAGAAATAAAGCAAATCCTGTTACCAGGATGAAAAATGAGCCTTCATAGCAAGCTCTGCCGTCACCTGTTTTCACATTTCCCAGGCTTTGGCTGTATGGAAAACAGCTGTCAGTGGATTGGTAAGCACTGACACATCATTGTCTCAGCAGTGTTTTCATTGATGCATTCGATTGGATCAAATAATTACATGTTTAGAGGAGGAAAATGTACCATATTTCCCTCTGAAATGGAATGAAGCAGTAGCATAAAACAGCATGAAGTGGAGACAGGAAGCGAAGGACTAGCCATTTACATTGCTCCACCTTAACAGACAGCCTGCATGATCGGAAAAGCAGAGACAGGCTGCTGTTTTTTTTCAACCCTCTGTCTCCACTGAAGAAGCTGCAGCGCCGCCTGGTGTCTGTAGAGAGAAGTCAAAAAGCTTACAGCACCTGGTATTCCCAGGCGGTCTCCCATCCAAGTACTAACCAGGCCCGACCCTGCTTAGCTTCCGAGATCGGACGAGATCGGGCGTGTTCAGAGTGGTATGGCCGTAAGCCACACGTGCACCCCGAAAAAGGCCTTTTGAAGATGCCCTCAGATGGCGTTTCATTGTTTTGCCTTGGAGTGCAGGTAGGGTACGTCCAGAAATAAAGCAAATCCTGTTACCAGGATGAAAAATGAGCCTTCATAGCAAGCTCTGCCGTCAGCTGTTTTCACATTTCCCAGGCTTTGGCTGTATGGAAAACAGCTGTCAGTGGATTGGTAAGCACTGACACATCATTGTCTCAGCAGTGTTTTCATTGATGCATTCAATTGGATCAAATAATTACATGTTTAGAGGAGGAAAATGTACCATATTTCCCTCTGAAATGGAATGAAGCAGTAGCATAAAACAGCATGAAGTGGAGACAGGAAGCGAAGGACTAGCCATTTACATTGCTCCACCTTAACAGACAGCCTGCATGATCGGAAAAGCAGAGACAGGCTGCTGGTTTTTTTCAACCCTCTGTCTCCACTGAAGAAGCTGCAGCGCCGCCTGGTGTCTGTAGAGAGAAGTCAAAAAGCTTACAGCACCTGGTATTCCCAGGCGGTCTCCCATCCAAGTACTAACCAGGCCCGACCCTGCTTAGCTTCCGAGATCGGACGAGATCGGGCGTGTTCAGAGTGGTATGGCCGTAAGCCACACGTGCACCCCGAAAAAGGCCTTTTAAAGATGCCCTCAGATGGCGTTTCATTGTTTTGCCTTGGAGTGCAGGTAGGGTACGTCCAGAAATAAAGCAAATCCTGTTACCAGGATGAAAAATGAGCCTTCATAGCAAGCTCTGCCGTCACCTGTTTTCACATTTCCCAGGCTTTGGCTGTATGGAAAACAGCTGTCAGTGGATTGGTAAGCACTGACACATCATTGTCTCAGCAGTGTTTTCATTGATGCATTCGATTGGATCAAATAATTACATGTTTAGAGGAGGAAAATGTACCATATTTCCCTCTGAAATGGAATGAAGCAGTAGCATAAAACAGCATGAAGTGGAGACAGGAAGCGAAGGACTAGCCATTTACATTGCTCCACCTTAACAGACAGCCTGCATGATCGGAAAAGCAGAGACAGGCTGCTGGTTTTTTTCAACCCTCTGTCTCCACTGAAGAAGCTGCAGCGCCGCCTGGTGTCTGTAGAGAGAAGTCAAAAAGCTTACAGCACCTGGTATTCCCAGGCGGTCTCCCATCCAAGTACTAACCAGGCCCGACCCTGCTTAGCTTCCGAGATCGGACGAGATCGGGCGTGTTCAGAGTGGTATGGCCGTAAGCCACACGTGCACCCCGAAAAAGGCCTTTTGAAGATGCCCTCAGATGGCGTTTCATTGTTTTGCCTTGGAGTGCAGGTAGGGTACGTCCAGAAATAAAGCAAATCCTGTTACCAGGATGAAAAATGAGCCTTCATAGCAAGCTCTGCCGTCAGCTGTTTTCACATTTCCCAGGCTTTGGCTGTATGGAAAACAGCTGTCAGTGGATTGGTAAGCACTGACACATCATTGTCTCAGCAGTGTTTTCATTGATGCATTCAATTGGATCAAATAATTACATGTTTAGAGGAGGAAAATGTACCATATTTCCCTCTGAAATGGAATGAAGCAGTAGCATAAAACAGCATGAAGTGGAGACAGGAAGCGAAGGACTAGCCATTTACATTGCTCCACCTTAACAGACAGCCTGCATGATCGGAAAAGCAGAGACAGGCTGCTGGTTTTTTTCAACCCTCTGTCTCCACTGAAGAAGCTGCAGCGCCGCCTGGTGTCTGTAGAGAGAAGTCAAAAAGCTTACAGCACCTGGTATTCCCAGGCGGTCTCCCATCCAAGTACTAACCAGGCCCGACCCTGCTTAGCTTCCGAGATCGGACGAGATCCGGCGTGTTCAGAGTGGTATGGCCGTAAGCCGCACGTGCACCCCGAAAAAGGCCTTTTAAAGATGCCCTCAGATGGCGTTTCATTGTTTTGCCTTGGAGTGCAGGTAGGGTACGTCCAGAAATAAAGCAAATCCTGTTACCAGGATGAAAAATGAGCCTTCATAGCAAGCTCTGCCGTCACCTGTTTTCACATTTCCCAGGCTTTGGCTGTATGGAAAACAGCTGTCAGTGGATTGGTAAGCACTGACACATCATTGTCTCAGCAGTGTTTTCATTGATGCATTCGATTGGATCAAATAATTACATGTTTAGAGGAGGAAAATGTACCATATTTCCCTCTGAAATGGAATGAAGCAGTAGCATAAAACAGCATGAAGTGGAGACAGGAAGCGAAGGACTAGCCATTTACATTGCTCCACCTTAACAGACAGCCTGCATGATCGGAAAAGCAGAGACAGGCTGCTGTTTTTTTTCAACCCTCTGTCTCCACTGAAGAAGCTGCAGCGCCGCCTGGTGTCTGTAGAGAGAAGTCAAAAAGCTTACAGCACCTGGTATTCCCAGGCGGTCTCCCATCCAAGTACTAACCAGGCCCGACCCTGCTTAGCTTCCGAGATCGGACGAGATCGGGCGTGTTCAGAGTGGTATGGCCGTAAGCCACACGTGCACCCCGAAAAAGGCCTTTTGAAGATGCCCTCAGATGGCGTTTCATTGTTTTGCCTTGGAGTGCAGGTAGGGTACGTCCAGAAATAAAGCAAATCCTGTTACCAGGATGAAAAATGAGCCTTCATAGCAAGCTCTGCCGTCAGCTGTTTTCACATTTCCCAGGCTTTGGCTGTATGGAAAACAGCTGTCAGTGGATTGGTAAGCACTGACACATCATTGTCTCAGCAGTGTTTTCATTGATGCATTCAATTGGATCAAATAATTACATGTTTAGAGGAGGAAAATGTACCATATTTCCCTCTGAAATGGAATGAAGCAGTAGCATAAAACAGCATGAAGTGGAGACAGGAAGCGAAGGACTAGCCATTTACATTGCTCCACCTTAACAGACAGCCTGCATGATCGGAAAAGCAGAGACAGGCTGCTGTTTTTTTTCAACCCTCTGTCTCCACTGAAGAAGCTGCAGCGCCGCCTGGTGTCTGTAGAGAGAAGTCAAAAAGCTTACAGCACCTGGTATTCCCAGGCGGTCTCCCATCCAAGTACTAACCAGGCCCGACCCTGCTTAGCTTCCGAGATCGGACGAGATCGGGCGTGTTCAGAGTGGTATGGCCGTAAGCCACACGTGCACCCCGAAAAAGGCCTTTTAAAGATGCCCTCAGATGGCGTTTCATTGTTTTGCCTTGGAGTGCAGGTAGGGTACGTCCAGAAATAAAGCAAATCCTGTTACCAGGATGAAAAATGAGCCTTCATAGCAAGCTCTGCCGTCACCTGTTTTCACATTTCCCAGGCTTTGGCTGTATGGAAAACAGCTGTCAGTGGATTGGTAAGCACTGACACATCATTGTCTCAGCAGTGTTTTCATTGATGCATTCGATTGGATCAAATAATTACATGTTTAGAGGAGGAAAATGTACCATATTTCCCTCTGAAATGGAATGAAGCAGTAGCATAAAACAGCATGAAGTGGAGACAGGAAGCGAAGGACTAGCCATTTACATTGCTCCACCTTAACAGACAGCCTGCATGATCGGAAAAGCAGAGACAGGCTGCTGGTTTTTTTCAACCCTCTGTCTCCACTGAAGAAGCTGCAGCGCCGCCTGGTGTCTGTAGAGAGAAGTCAAAAAGCTTACAGCACCTGGTATTCCCAGGCGGTCTCCCATCCAAGTACTAACCAGGCCCGACCCTGCTTAGCTTCCGAGATCGGACGAGATCGGGCGTGTTCAGAGTGGTATGGCCGTAAGCCACACGTGCACCCCGAAAAAGGCCTTTTGAAGATGCCCTCAGATGGCGTTTCATTGTTTTGCCTTGGAGTGCAGGTAGGGTACGTCCAGAAATAAAGCAAATCCTGTTACCAGGATGAAAAATGAGCCTTCATAGCAAGCTCTGCCGTCACCTGTTTTCACATTTCCCAGGCTTTGGCTGTATGGAAAACAGCTGTCAGTGGATTGGTAAGCACTGACACATCATTGTCTCAGCAGTGTTTTCATTGATGCATTCGATTGGATCAAATAATTACATGTTTAGAGGAGGAAAATGTACCATATTTCCCTCTGAAATGGAATGAAGCAGTAGCATAAAACAGCATGAAGTGGAGACAGGAAGCGAAGGACTAGCCATTTACATTGCTCCACCTTAACAGACAGCCTGCATGATCGGAAAAGCAGAGACAGGCTGCTGTTTTTTTTCAACCCTCTGTCTCCACTGAAGAAGCTGCAGCGCCGCCTGGTGTCTGTAGAGAGAAGTCAAAAAGCTTACAGCACCTGGTATTCCCAGGCGGTCTCCCATCCAAGTACTAACCAGGCCCGACCCTGCTTAGCTTCCGAGATCGGACGAGATCGGGCGTGTTCAGAGTGGTATGGCCGTAAGCCACACGTGCACCCCGAAAAAGGCCTTTTAAAGATGCCCTCAGATGGCGTTTCATTGTTTTGCCTTGGAGTGCAGGTAGGGTACGTCCAGAAATAAAGCAAATCCTGTTACCAGGATGAAAAATGAGCCTTCATAGCAAGCTCTGCCGTCACCTGTTTTCACATTTCCCAGGCTTTGGCTGTATGGAAAACAGCTGTCAGTGGATTGGTAAGCACTGACACATCATTGTCTCAGCAGTGTTTTCATTGATGCATTCGATTGGATCAAATAATTACATGTTTAGAGGAGGAAAATGTACCATATTTCCCTCTGAAATGGAATGAAGCAGTAGCATAAAACAGCATGAAGTGGAGACAGGAAGCGAAGGACTAGCCATTTACATTGCTCCACCTTAACAGACAGCCTGCATGATCGGAAAAGCAGAGACAGGCTGCTGGTTTTTTTCAACCCTCTGTCTCCACTGAAGAAGCTGCAGCGCCGCCTGGTGTCTGTAGAGAGAAGTCAAAAAGCTTACAGCACCTGGTATTCCCAGGCGGTCTCCCATCCAAGTACTAACCAGGCCCGACCCTGCTTAGCTTCCGAGATCGGACTAGATCGGGCGTGTTCAGAGTGGTATGGCCGTAAGCCACACGTGCACCCCGAAAAAGGCCTTTTAAAGATGCCCTCAGATGGCGTTTCATTGTTTTGCCTTGGAGTGCAGGTAGGGTACGTCCAGAAATAAAGCAAATCCTGTTACCAGGATGAAAAATGAGCCTTCATAGCAAGCTCTGCCGTCACCTGTTTTCACATTTCCCAGGCTTTGGCTGTATGGAAAACAGCTGTCAGTGGATTGGTAAGCACTGACACATCATTGTCTCAGCAGTGTTTTCATTGATGCATTCGATTGGATCAAATAATTACATGTTTAGAGGAGGAAAATGTACCATATTTCCCTCTGAAATGGAATGAAGCAGTAGCATAAAACAGCATGAAGTGGAGACAGGAAGCGAAGGACTAGCCATTTACATTGCTCCACCTTAACAGACAGCCTGCATGATCGGAAAAGCAGAGACAGGCTGCTGGTTTTTTTCAACCCTCTGTCTCCACTGAAGAAGCTGCAGCGCCGCCTGGTGTCTGTAGAGAGAAGTCAAAAAGCTTACAGCACCTGGTATTCCCAGGCGGTCTCCCATCCAAGTACTAACCAGGCCCGACCCTGCTTAGCTTCCGAGATCGGACGAGATCGGGCGCGTTCAGAGTGGTATGGCCGTAAGCCACACGTGCACCCCGAAAAAGGCCTTTTAAAGATGCCCTCAGATGGCGTTTCATTGTTTTGCCTTGGAGTGCAGGTAGGGTACGTCCAGAAATAAAGCAAATCCTGTTACCAGGATGAAAAATGAGCCTTCATAACAAGCTCTGCCGTCACCTGTTTTCACATTTCCCAGGCTTTGGCTGTATGGAAAACAGCTGTCAGTGGATTGGTAAGCACTGACACATCATTGTCTCAGCAGTGTTTTCATTGATGCATTCGATTGGATCAAATAATTACATGTTTAGAGGAGGAAAATGTACCATATTTCCCTCTGAAATGGAATGAAGCAGTAGCATAAAACAGCATGAAGTGGAGACAGGAAGCGAAGGACTAGCCATTTACATTGCTCCACCTTAACAGACAGCCTGCATGATCGGAAAAGCAGAGACAGGCTGCTGGTTTTTTTCAACCCTCTGTCTCCACTGAAGAAGCTGCAGCGCCGCCTGGTGTCTGTAGAGAGAAGTCAAAAAGCTTACAGCACCTGGTATTCCCAGGCGGTCTCCCATCCAAGTACTAACCAGGCCCGACCCTGCTTAGCTTCCGAGATCGGACGAGATCGGGCGTGTTCAGAGTGGTATGGCCGTAAGCCACACGTGCACCCCGAAAAAGGCCTTTTGAAGATGCCCTCAGATGGCGTTTCATTGTTTTGCCTTGGAGTGCAGGTAGGGTACGTCCAGAAATAAAGCAAATCCTGTTACCAGGATGAAAAATGAGCCTTCATAGCAAGCTCTGCCGTCACCTGTTTTCACATTTCCCAGGCTTTGGCTGTATGGAAAACAGCTGTCAGTGGATTGGTAAGCACTGACACATCATTGTCTCAGCAGTGTTTTCATTGATGCATTCGATTGGATCAAATAATTACATGTTTAGAGGAGGAAAATGTACCATATTTCCCTCTGAAATGGAATGAAGCAGTAGCATAAAACAGCATGAAGTGGAGACAGGAAGCGAAGGACTAGCCATTTACATTGCTCCACCTTAACAGACAGCCTGCATGATCGGAAAAGCAGAGACAGGCTGCTGGTTTTTTTCAACCCTCTGTCTCCACTGAAGAAGCTGCAGCGCCGCCTGGTGTCTGTAGAGAGAAGTCAAAAAGCTTACAGCACCTGGTATTCCCAGGCGGTCTCCCATCCAAGTACTAACCAGGCCCGACCCTGCTTAGCTTCCGAGATCGGACGAGATCGGGCGTGTTCAGAGTGGTATGGCCGTAAGCCACACGTGCACCCCGAAAAAGGCCTTTTGAAGATGCCCTCAGATGGCGTTTCATTGTTTTGCCTTGGAGTGCAGGTAGGGTACGTCCAGAAATAAAGCAAATCCTGTTACCAGGATGAAAAATGAGCCTTCATAGCAAGCTCTGCCGTCACCTGTTTTCACATTTCCCAGGCTTTGGCTGTATGGAAAACAGCTGTCAGTGGATTGGTAAGCACTGACACATCATTGTCTCAGCAGTGTTTTCATTGATGCATTCGATTGGATCAAATAATTACATGTTTAGAGGAGGAAAATGTACCATATTTCCCTCTGAAATGGAATGAAGCAGTAGCATAAAACAGCATGAAGTGGAGACAGGAAGCGAAGGACTAGCCATTTACATTGCTCCACCTTAACAGACAGCCTGCATGATCGGAAAAGCAGAGACAGGCTGCTGGTTTTTTTCAACCCTCTGTCTCCACTGAAGAAGCTGCAGCGCCGCCTGGTGTCTGTAGAGAGAAGTCAAAAAGCTTACAGCACCTGGTATTCCCAGGCGGTCTCCCATCCAAGTACTAACCAGGCCTGACCCTGCTTAGCTTCCGAGATCGGACGAGATCGGGCGTGTTCAGAGTGGTATGGCCGTAAGCCACACGTGCACCCCGAAAAAGGCCTTTTGAAGATGCCCTCAGATGGCGTTTCATTGTTTTGCCTTGGAGTGCAGGTAGGGTACGTCCAGAAATAAAGCAAATCCTGTTACCAGGATGAAAAATGAGCCTTCATAGCAAGCTC
>NC_133219.1:28199514-28202014 GCF_040436345.1 Pagrus major
TGCCGTCACCTGTTTTCACATTTCCCAGGCTTTGGCTGTATGGAAAACAGCTGTCAGTGGATTGGTAAGCACTGACACATCATTGTCTCAGCAGTGTTTTCATTGATGCATTCGATTGGATCAAATAATTACATGTTTAGAGGAGGAAAATGTACCATATTTCCCTCTGAAATGGAATGAAGCAGTAGCATAAAACAGCATGAAGTGGAGACAGGAAGCGAAGGACTAGCCATTTACATTGCTCCACCTTAACAGACAGCCTGCATGATCGGAAAAGCAGAGACAGGCTGCTGGTTTTTTTCAACCCTCTGTCTCCACTGAAGAAGCTGCAGCGCCGCCTGGTGTCTGTAGAGACAAGTAAAAAAGCTTACAGCACCTGGTATTCCCAGGCGGTCTCCCATCCAAGTACTAACCAGGCCCGACCCTGCTTAGCTTCCGAGATCGGACGAGATCGGGCGTGTTCAGAGTGGTATGGCCGTAAGCCACACATGTACTCCGAAAAAGGCCTTTTGAAGATGCCCTCAGATGGCGTTTCATTGTTTTGCCTTGGAGTGCAGGTAGGGTACGTCCAGAAATAAAGCAAATCCTGTTACCAGGATGAAAAATGAGCCTTCATAGCAAGCTCTGCCGTCACCTGTTTTCACATTTCCCAGGCTTTGGCTGTATGGAAAACAGCTGTCAGTGGATTGGTAAGCACTGACACATCATTGTCTCAGCAGTGTTTTCATTGATGCATTCGATTGGATCAAATAATTACATGTTTAGAGGAGGAAAATGTACCATATTTCCCTCTGAAATGGAATGAAGCAGTAGCATAAAACAGCATGAAGTGGAGACAGGAAGCGAAGGACTAGCCATTTACATTGCTCCACCTTAACAGACAGCCTGCATGATCGGAAAAGCAGAGACAGGCTGCTGGTTTTTTTCAACCCTCTGTCTCCACTGAAGAAGCTGCAGCGCCGCCTGGTGTCTGTAGAGAGAAGTCAAAAAGCTTACAGCACCTGGTATTCCCAGGCGGTCTCCCATCCAAGTACTAACCAGGCCCGACCCTGCTTAGCTTCCGAGATCGGACGAGATCGGGCGTGTTCAGAGTGGTATGGCCGTAAGCCACACGTGCACCCCGAAAAAGGCCTTTTGAAGATGCCCTCAGATGGCGTTTCATTGTTTTGCCTTGGAGTGCAGGTAGGGTACGTCCAGAAATAAAGCAAATCCTGTTACCAGGATGAAAAATGAGCCTTCATAGCAAGCTCTGCCGTCACCTGTTTTCACATTTCCCAGGCTTTGGCTGTATGGAAAACAGCTGTCAGTGGATTGGTAAGCACTGACACATCATTGTCTCAGCAGTGTTTTCATTGATGCATTCGATTGGATCAAATAATTACATGTTTAGAGGAGGAAAATGTACCATATTTCCCTCTGAAATGGAATGAAGCAGTAGCATAAAACAGCATGAAGTGGAGACAGGAAGCGAAGGACTAGCCATTTACATTGCTCCACCTTAACAGACAGCCTGCATGATCGGAAAAGCAGAGACAGGCTGCTGGTTTTTTTCAACCCTCTGTCTCCACTGAAGAAGCTGCAGCGCCGCCTGGTGTCTGTAGAGAGAAGTCAAAAAGCTTACAGCACCTGGTATTCCCAGGCGGTCTCCCATCCAAGTACTAACCAGGCCCGACCCTGCTTAGCTTCCGAGATCGGACGAGATCGGGCGTGTTCAGAGTGGTATGGCCGTAAGCCACACGTGCACCCCGAAAAAGGCCTTTTGAAGATGCCCTCAGATGGCGTTTCATTGTTTTGCCTTGGAGTGCAGGTAGGGTACGTCCAGAAATAAAGCAAATCCTGTTACCAGGATGAAAAATGAGCCTTCATAGCAAGCTCTGCCGTCACCTGTTTTCACATTTCCCAGGCTTTGGCTGTATGGAAAACAGCTGTCAGTGGATTGGTAAGCACTGACACATCATTGTCTCAGCAGTGTTTTCATTGATGCATTCGATTGGATCAAATAATTACATGTTTAGAGGAGGAAAATGTACCATATTTCCCTCTGAAATGGAATGAAGCAGTAGCATAAAACAGCATGAAGTGGAGACAGGAAGCGAAGGACTAGCCATTTACATTGCTCCACCTTAACAGACAGCCTGCATGATCGGAAAAGCAGAGACAGGCTGCTGGTTTTTTTCAACCCTCTGTCTCCACTGAGGAAGCTGCAGCGCCGCCTGGTGTCTGTAGAGAGAAGTCAAAAAGCTTACAGCACCTGGTATTCCCAGGCGGTCTCCCATCCAAGTACTAACCAGGCCCGACCCTGCTTAGCTTCCGAGATCGGACGAGATCGGGCGTGTTCAGAGTGGTATGGCCGTAAGCCACACGTGCACCCCGAAAAAGGCCTTTTGAAGATGCCCTCAGATGGCGTTTCATTGTTTTGCCTTGGAGTGCAGGTAGGGTACGTCCAGAAATAAAGCAAATCCTGTTACCAGGATGAAAAATGAGCCTTCATAGCAAGCTC
>NC_133219.1:28207014-28239514 GCF_040436345.1 Pagrus major
TTTCCCAGGCTTTGGCTGTATGGAAAACAGCTGTCAGTGGATTGGTAAGCACTGACACATCATTGTCTCAGCAGTGTTTTCATTGATGCATTCGATTGGATCAAATAATTACATGTTTAGAGGAGGAAAATGTACCATATTTCCCTCTGAAATGGAATGAAGCAGTAGCATAAAACAGCATGAAGTGGAGACAGGAAGCGAAGGACTAGCCATTTACATTGCTCCACCTTAACAGACAGCCTGCATGATCGGAAAAGCAGAGACAGGCTGCTGGTTTTTTTCAACCCTCTGTCTCCACTGAAGAAGCTGCAGCGCCGCCTGGTGTCTGTAGAGAGAAGTCAAAAAGCTTACAGCACCTGGTATTCCCAGGCGGTCTCCCATCCAAGTACTAACCAGGCCCGACCCTGCTTAGCTTCCGAGATCGGACGAGATCGGGCGTGTTCAGAGTGGTATGGCCGTAAGCCACACGTGCACCCCGAAAAAGGCCTTTTGAAGATGCCCTCAGATGGCGTTTCATTGTTTTGCCTTGGAGTGCAGGTAGGGTACGTCCAGAAATAAAGCAAATCCTGTTACCAGGATGAAAAATGAGCCTTCATAGCAAGCTCTGCCGTCACCTGTTTTCACATTTCCCAGGCTTTGGCTGTATGGAAAACAGCTGTCAGTGGATTGGTAAGCACTGACACATCATTGTCTCAGCAGTGTTTTCATTGATGCATTCGATTGGATCAAATAATTACATGTTTAGAGGAGGAAAATGTACCATATTTCCCTCTGAAATGGATGAAGCAGTAGCATAAAAAAGCATGAAGTGGAGACAGGAAGCGAAGGACTAGCCATTTACATTGCTCCACCTTAACAGACAGCCTGCATGATCGGAAAAGCAGAGACAGGCTGCTGGTTTTTTTCAACCCTCTGTCTCCACTGAAGAAGCTGCAGCGCCGCCTGGTGTCTGTAGAGAGAAGTCAAAAAGCTTACAGCACCTGGTATTCCCAGGCGGTCTCCCATCCAAGTACTAACCAGGCCCGACCCTGCTTAGCTTCCGAGATCGGACGAGATCGGGCGTGTTCAGAGTGGTATGGCCGTAAGCCACACGTGCACCCCGAAAAAGGCCTTTTGAAGATGCCCTCAGATGGCGTTTCATTGTTTTGCCTTGGAGTGCAGGTAGGGTACGTCCAGAAATAAAGCAAATCCTGTTACCAGGATGAAAAATGAGCCTTCATAGCAAGCTCTGCCGTCAGCTGTTTTCACATTTCCCAGGCTTTGGCTGTATGGAAAACAGCTGTCAGTGGATTGGTAAGCACTGACACATCATTGTCTCAGCAGTGTTTTCATTGATGCATTCGATTGGATCAAATAATTACATGTTTAGAGGAGGAAAATGTACCATATTTCCCTCTGAAATGGAATGAAGCAGTAGCATAAAACAGCATGAAGTGGAGACAGGAAGCGAAGGACTAGCCATTTACATTGCTCCACCTTAACAGACAGCCTGCATGATCGGAAAAGCAGAGACAGGCTGCTGGTTTTTTTCAACCCTCTGTCTCCACTGAAGAAGCTGCAGCGCCGCCTGGTGTCTGTAGAGAGAAGTCAAAAAGCTTACAGCACCTGGTATTCCCAGGCGGTCTCCCATCCAAGTACTAACCAGGCCCGACCCTGCTTAGCTTCCGAGATCGGACGAGATCGGGCGTGTTCAGAGTGGTATGGCCGTAAGCCACACGTGCACCCCGAAAAAGGCCTTTTGAAGATGCCCTCAGATGGCGTTTCATTGTTTTGCCTTGGAGTGCAGGTAGGGTACGTCCAGAAATAAAGCAAATCCTGTTACCAGGATGAAAAATGAGCCTTCATAGCAAGCTCTGCCGTCACCTGTTTTCACATTTCCCAGGCTTTGGCTGTATGGAAAACAGCTGTCAGTGGATTGGTAAGCACTGACACATCATTGTCTCAGCAGTGTTTTCATTGATGCATTCGATTGGATCAAATAATTACATGTTTAGAGGAGGAAAATGTACCATATTTCCCTCTGAAATGGAATGAAGCAGTAGCATAAAACAGCATGAAGTGGAGACAGGAAGCGAAGGACTAGCCATTTACATTGCTCCACCTTAACAGACAGCCTGCATGATCGGAAAAGCAGAGACAGGCTGCTGGTTTTTTTCAACCCTCTGTCTCCACTGAAGAAGCTGCAGCGCCGCCTGGTGTCTGTAGAGAGAAGTCAAAAAGCTTACAGCACCTGGTATTCCCAGGCGGTCTCCCATCCAAGTACTAACCAGGCCCGACCCTGCTTAGCTTCCGAGATCGGACGAGATCGGGCGTGTTCAGAGTGGTATGGCCGTAAGCCACACGTGCACCCCGAAAAAGGCCTTTTGAAGATGCCCTCAGATGGCGTTTCATTGTTTTGCCTTGGAGTGCAGGTAGGGTACGTCCAGAAATAAAGCAAATCCTGTTACCAGGATGAAAAATGAGCCTTCATAGCAAGCTCTGCCGTCACCTGTTTTCACATTTCCCAGGCTTTGGCTGTATGGAAAACAGCTGTCAGTGGATTGGTAAGCACTGACACATCATTGTCTCAGCAGTGTTTTCATTGATGCATTCAATTGGATCAAATAATTACATGTTTAGAGGAGGAAAATGTACCATATTTCCCTCGGAAATGGAATGAAGCAGTAGCATAAAACAGCATGAAGTGGAGACAGGAAGCGAAGGACTAGCCATTTACATTGCTCCACCTTAACAGACAGCCTGCATGATCGGAAAAGCAGAGACAGGCTGCTGGTTTTTTTCAACCCTCTGTCCCCACTGAAGAAGCTGCAGCGCTGCCTGGTGTCTGTAGAGAGAAGTCAAAAAGCTTACAGCACCTGGTATTCCCAGGCGGTCTCCCATCCAAGTACTAACCAGGCCCGACCCTGCTTAGCTTCCGAGATCGGACGAGATCGGGCGTGTTCAGAGTGGTATGGCCGTAAGCCACACGTGCACCCCGAAAAAGGCCTTTTGAAGATGCCCTCAGATGGCGTTTCATTGTTTTGCCTTGGAGTGCAGGTAGGGTACGTCCAGAAATAAAGCAAATCCTGTTACCAGGATGAAAAATGAGCCTTCATAGCAAGCTCTGCCGTCACCTGTTTTCACATTTCCCAGGCTTTGGCTGTATGGAAAACAGCTGTCAGTGGATTGGTAAGCACTGACACATCATTGTCTCAGCAGTGTTTTCATTGATGCATTCGATTGCATCAAATAATTACATGTTTAGAGGAGGAAAATGTACCATATTTCCCTCTGAAATGGAATGAAGCAGTAGCATAAAACAGCATGAAGTGGAGACAGGAAGCGAAGGACTAGCCATTTACATTGCTCCACCTTAACAGACAGCCTGCATGATCGGAAAAGCAGAGACAGGCTGCTGGTTTTTTTCAACCCTCTGTCTCCACTGAAGAAGCTGCAGCGCCGCCTGGTGTCTGTAGAGAGAAGTCAAAAAGCTTACAGCACCTGGTGTTCCCAGGCGGTCTCCCATCCAAGTACTAACCAGGCCCGACCCTGCTTAGCTTCCGAGATCGGACGAGATCGGGCGTGTTCAGAGTGGTATGGCCGTAAGCCACACGTGCACCCCGAAAAAGGCCTTTTAAAGATGCCCTCAGATGGCGTTTCATTGTTTTGCCTTGGAGTGCAGGTAGGGTACGTCCAGAAATAAAGCAAATCCTGTTACCAGGATGAAAAATGAGCCTTCATAGCAAGCTCTGCCGTCACCTGTTTTCACATTTCCCAGGCTTTGGCTGTATGGAAAACAGCTGTCAGTGGATTGGTAAGCACTGACACATCATTGTCTCAGCAGTGTTTTCATTGATGCATTCGATTGGATCAAATAATTACATGTTTAGAGGAGGAAAATGTACCATATTTCCCTCTGAAATGGAATGAAGCAGTAGCATAAAACAGCATGAAGTGGAGACAGGAAGCGAAGGACTAGCCATTTACATTGCTCCACCTTAACAGACAGCCTGCATGATCGGAAAAGCAGAGACAGGCTGCTGGTTTTTTTCAACCCTCTGTCTCCACTGAAGAAGCTGTAGCGCCGCCTGGTGTCTGTAGAGAGAAGTCAAAAAGCTTACAGCACCTGGTATTCCCAGGCGGTCTCCCATCCAAGTACTAACCAGGCCCGACCCTGCTTAGCTTCCGAGATCGGACGAGATCGGGCGTGTTCAGAGTGGTATGGCCGTAAGCCACACGTGCACCCCGAAAAAGGCCTTTTAAAGATGCCCTCAGATGGCGTTTCATTGTTTTGCCTTGGAGTGCAGGTAGGGTACGTCCAGAAATAAAGCAAATCCTGTTACCAGGATGAAAAATGAGCCTTCATAGCAAGCTCTGCCGTCACCTGTTTTCACATTTCCCAGGCTTTGGCTGTATGGAAAACAGCTGTCAGTGGATTGGTAAGCACTGACACATCATTGTCTCAGCAGTGTTTTCATTGATGCATTCGATTGGATCAAATAATTACATGTTTAGAGGAGGAAAATGTTCCATATTTCCCTCTGAAATGGAATGAAGCAGTAGCATAAAACAGCATGAAGTGGAGACAGGAAGCGAAGGACTAGCCATTTACATTGCTCCACCTTAACAGACAGCCTGCATGATCGGAAAAGCAGAGACAGGCTGCTGGTTTTTTTCAACCCTCTGTCTCCACTGAAGAAGCTGCAGCGCCGCCTGGTGTCTGTAGAGAGAAGTCAAAAAGCTTACAGCACCTGGTATTCCCAGGCGGTCTCCCATCCAAGTACTAACCAGGCCCGACCCTGCTTAGCTTCCGAGATCTGACGAGATCGGGCGTGTTCAGAGTGGTATGGCCGTAAGCCACACGTGCACCCCGAAAAAGGCCTTTTAAAGATGCCCTCAGATGGCGTTTCATTGTTTTGCCTTGGAGTGCAGGTAGGGTACGTCCAGAAATAAGGCAAATCCTGTTACCAGGATGAAAAATGAGCCTTCATAGCAAGCTCTGCCGTCACCTGTTTTCACATTTCCCAGGCTTTGGCTGTATGGAATACAGCTGTCAGTGGATTGGTAAGCACTGACACATCATTGTCTCAGCAGTGTTTTCATTGATGCATTCGATTGGATCAAATAATTACATGTTTAGAGGAGGAAAATGTACCATATTTCCCTCTGAAATGGAATGAAGCAGTAGCATAAAACAGCAGGAAGTGGAGACAGGAAGCGAAGGACTAGCCATTTACATTGCTCCACCTTAACAGACAGCCTGCATGATCGGAAAAGCAGAGACAGGCTGCTGTTTTTTTTCAACCCTCTGTCTCCACTGAAGAAGCTGCAGCGCCGCCTGGTGTCTGTAGAGAGAAGTCAAAAAGCTTACAGCACCTGGTATTCCCAGGCGGTCTCACATCCAAGTACTAACCAGGCCCGACCCTGCTTAGCTTCCGAGATCGGACGAGGTCGGGCGTGTTCAGAGTGGTATGGCCGTAAGCCACACGTGCACCCCGAAAAAGGCCTTTTGAAGATGCCCTCAGATGGCGTTTCATTGTTTTGCCTTGGAGTGCAGGTAGGGTACGTCCAGAAATAAAGCAAATCCTGTTACCAGGATGAAAAATGAGCCTTCATAGCAAGCTCTGCCGTCACCTGTTTTCACATTTCCCAGGCTTTGGCTGTATGGAAAACAGCTGTCAGTGGATTGGTAAGCACTGACACATCATTGTCTCAGCAGTGTTTTCATTGATGCATTCGATTGGATCAAATAATTACATGTTTAGAGGAGGAAAATGTACCATATTTCCCTCTGAAATGGAATGAAGCAGTAGCATAAAACAGCATGAAGTGGAGACAGGAAGCGAAGGACTAGCCATTTACATTGCTCCACCTTAACAGACAGCCTGCATGATCGGAAAAGCAGAGACAGGCTGCTGGTTTTTTTCAACCCTCTGTCTCCACTGAAGAAGCTGCAGCGCCGCCTGGTGTCTGTAGAGAGAAGTCAAAAAGCTTACAGCACCTGGTATTCCCAGGCGGTCTCCCATCCAAGTACTAACCAGGCCCGACCCTGCTTAGCTTCCGAGATCGGACGAGATCGGGCGTGATCGGGCGTGTTCAGAGTGGTATGGCCGTAAGCCACACGTGCACCCCGAAAAAGGCCTTTTAAAGATGCCCTCAGATGGCGTTTCATTGTTTTGCCTTGGAGTGCAGGTAGGGTACGTCCAGAAATAAAGCAAATCCTGTTACCAGGATGAAAAATGAGCCTTCATAGCAAGCTCTGCCGTCACCTGTTTTCACATTTCCCAGGCTTTGGCTGTATGGAAAACAGCTGTCAGTGGATTGGTAAGCACTGACACATCATTGTCTCAGCAGTGTTTTCATTGATGCATTCGATTGGATCAAATAATTACATGTTTAGAGGAGGAAAATGTACCATATTTCCCTCTGAAATGGAATGAAGCAGTAGCATAAAACAGCATGAAGTGGAGACAGGAAGCGAAGGACTAGCCATTTACATTGCTCCACCTTAACAGACAGCCTGCATGATCGGAAAAGCAGAGACAGGCTGCTGGTTTTTTTCAACCCTCTGTCTCCACTGAAGAAGCTGCAGCGCCGCCTGGTGTCTGTAGAGAGAAGTCAAAAAGCTTACAGCACCTGGTATTCCCAGGCGGTCTCCCATCCAAGTACTAACCAGGCCCGACCCTGCTTAGCTTCCGAGATCGGACGAGATCGGGCGTGTTCAGAGTGGTATGGCCGTAAGCCACACGTGCACCCCGAAAAAGGCCTTTTAAAGATGCCCTCAGATGGCGTTTCATTGTTTTGCCTTGGAGTGCAGGTAGGGTACGTCCAGAAATAAAGCAAATCCTGTTACCAGGATGAAAAATGAGCCTTCATAGCAAGCTCTGCCGTCACCTGTTTTCACATTTCCCAGGCTTTGGCTGTATGGAAAACAGCTGTCAGTGGATTGGTAAGCACTGACACATCATTGTCTCAGCAGTGTTTTCATTGATGCATTCGATTGGATCAAATAATTACATGTTTAGAGGAGGAAAATGTTCCATATTTCCCTCTGAAATGGAATGAAGCAGTAGCATAAAACAGCATGAAGTGGAGACAGGAAGCGAAGGACTAGCCATTTACATTGCTCCACCTTAACAGACAGCCTGCATGATCGGAAAAGCAGAGACAGGCTGCTGGTTTTTTTCAACCCTCTGTCTCCACTGAAGAAGCTGCAGCGCCGCCTGGTGTCTGTAGAGAGAAGTCAAAAAGCTTACAGCACCTGGTATTCCCAGGCGGTCTCCCATCCAAGTACTAACCAGGCCCGACCCTGCTTAGCTTCCGAGATCGGACGAGATCGGGCGTGTTCAGAGTGGTATGGCCGTAAGCCACACGTGCACCCCGAAAAAGGCCTTTTAAAGATGCCCTCAGATGGCGTTTCATTGTTTTGCCTTGGAGTGCAGGTAGGGTACGTCCAGAAATAAGGCAAATCCTGTTACCAGGATGAAAAATGAGCCTTCATAGCAAGCTCTGCCGTCACCTGTTTTCACATTTCCCAGGCTTTGGCTGTATGGAAAACAGCTGTCAGTGGATTGGTAAGCACTGACACATCATTGTCTCAGCAGTGTTTTCATTGATGCATTCGATTGGATCAAATAATTACATGTTTAGAGGAGGAAAATGTTCCATATTTCCCTCTGAAATGGAATGAAGCAGTAGCATAAAACAGCATGAAGTGGAGACAGGAAGCGAAGGACTAGCCATTTACATTGCTCCACCTTAACAGACAGCCTGCATGATCGGAAAAGCAGAGACAGGCTGCTGGTTTTTTTCAACCCTCTGTCTCCACTGAAGAAGCTGCAGCGCCGCCTGGTGTCTGTAGAGAGAAGTCAAAAAGCTTACAGCACCTGGTATTCCCAGGCGGTCTCCCATCCAAGTACTAACCAGGCCCGACCCTGCTTAGCTTCCGAGATCGGACGAGATCGGGCGTGTTCAGAGTGGTATGGCCGTAAGCCACACGTGCACCCCGAAAAAGGCCTTTTAAAGATGCCCTCAGATGGCGTTTCATTGTTTTGCCTTGAAGTGCAGGTAGGGTACGTCCAGAAATAAAGCAAATCCTGTTACCAGGATGAAAAATGAGCCTTCATAGCAAGCTCTGCCGTCACCTGTTTTCACATTTCCCAGGCTTTGGCTGTATGGAAAACAGCTGTCAGTGGATTGGTAAGCACTGACACATCATTGTCTCAGCAGTGTTTTCATTGATGCATTCGATTGGATCAAATAATTACATGTTTAGAGGAGGAAAATGTACCATATTTCCCTCTGAAATGGAATGAAGCAGTAACATAAAACAGCATGAAGTGGAGACAGGAAGCGAAGGACTAGCCATTTACATTGCTCCACCTTAACAGACAGCCTGCATGATCGGAAAAGCAGAGACAGGCTGCTGGTTTTTTTCAACCCTCTGTCTCCACTGAAGAAGCTGCAGCGCCGCCTGGTGTCTGTAGAGAGAAGTCAAAAAGCTTACAGCACCTGGTATTCCCAGGCGGTCTCCAATCCAAGTACTAACCAGGCCCGACCCTGCTTAGCTTCCGAGATCGGACGAGATCTGGCGTGTTCAGAGTGGTATGGCCGTAAGCCACACGTGCACCCCGAAAAAGGCCTTTTGAAGATGCCCTCAGATGGCGTTTCATTGTTTTGCCTTGGAGTGCAGGTAGGGTACGTCCAGAAATAAAGCAAATCCTGTTACCAGGATGAAAAATGAGCCTTCATAGCAAGCTCTGCCGTCACCTGTTTTCACATTTCCCAGGCTTTGGCTGTATGGAAAACAGCTGTCAGTGGATTGGTAAGCACTGACACATCATTGTCTCAGCAGTGTTTTCATTGATGCATTCGATTGGATCAAATAATTACATGTTTAGAGGAGGAAAATGTACCATATTTCCCTCTGAAATGGAATGAAGCAGTAGCATAAAACAGCATGAAGTGGAGACAGGAAGCGAAGGACTAGCCATTTACATTGCTCCACCTTAACAGACAGCCTGCATGATCGGAAAAGCAGAGACAGGCTGCTGGTTTTTTTCAACCCTCTGTCTCCACTGAAGAAGCTGCAGCGCCGCCTGGTGTCTGTAGAGAGAAGTCAAAAAGCTTACAGCACCTGGTATTCCCAGGCGGTCTCCAATCCAAGTACTAACCAGGCCCGACCCTGCTTAGCTTCCGAGATCGGACGAGATCTGGCGTGTTCAGAGTGGTATGGCCGTAAGCCACACGTGCACCCCGAAAAAGGCCTTTTAAAGATGCCCTCAGATGGCGTTTCATTGTTTTGCCTTGGAGTGCAGGTAGGGTACGTCCAGAAATAAAGCAAATCCTGTTACCAGGATGAAATATGAGCCTTCATAGCAAGCTCTGCCGTCACCTGTTTTCACATTTCCCAGGCTTTGGCTGTATGGAAAACAGCTGTCAGTGGATTGGTAAGCACTGACAAATCATTGTCTCAGCAGTGTTTTCATTGATGCATTCGATTGGATCAAATAATTACATGTTTAGAGGAGGAAAATGTACCATATTTCCCTCTGAAATGGAATGAAGCAGTAGCATAAAACAGCATGAAGTGGAGACAGGAAGCGAAGGACTAGCCATTTACATTGCTCCACCTTAACAGACAGCCTGCATGATCGGAAAAGCAGAGACAGGCTGCTGGTTTTTTTCAACCCTCTGTCTCCACTGAAGAAGCTGCAGCGCCGCCTGGTGTCTGTAGAGAGAAGTCAAAAAGCTTACAGCACCTGGTATTCCCAGGCGGTCTCCAATCCAAGTACTAACCAGGCCCGACCCTGCTTAGCTTCCGAGATCGGACGAGATCTGGCGTGTTCAGAGTGGTATGGCCGTAAGCCACACGTGCACCCCGAAAAAGGCCTTTTAAAGATGCCCTCAGATGGCGTTTCATTGTTTTGCCTTGGAGTGCAGGTAGGGTACGTCCAGAAATAAAGCAAATCCTGTTACCAGGATGAAATATGAGCCTTCATAGCAAGCTCTGCCGTCACCTGTTTTCACATTTCCCAGGCTTTGGCTGTATGGAAAACAGCTGTCAGTGGATTGGTAAGCACTGACACATCATTGTCTCAGCAGTGTTTTCATTGATGCATTCGATTGGATCAAATAATTACATGTTTAGAGGAGGAAAATGTACCATATTTCCCTCTGAAATGGAATGAAGCAGTAGCATAAAACAGCATGAAGTGGAGACAGGAAGCGAAGGACTAGCCATTTACATTGCTCCACCTTAACAGACAGCCTGCATGATCGGAAAAGCAGAGACAGGCTGCTGGTTTTTTTCAACCCTCTGTCTCCACTGAAGAAGCTGCAGCGCCGCCTGGTGTCTGTAGAGAGAAGTCAAAAAGCTTACAGCACCTGGTATTCCCAGGCGGTCTCCCATCCAAGTACTAACCAGGCCCGACCCTGCTTAGCTTCCGAGATCTTACGAGATCGGGCGTGTTCAGAGTGGTATGGCCGTAAGCCACACGTGTACCCCGAAAAAGGCCTTTTGAAGATGCCCTCAGATGGCGTTTCATTGTTTTGCCTTGGAGTGCAGGTAGGGTACGTCCAGAAATAAAGCAAATCCTGTTACCAGGATGAAAAATGAGCCTTCATAGCAAGCTCTGCCGTCACCTGTTTTCACATTTCCCAGGCTTTGGCTGTATGGAAAACAGCTATCAGTGGATTGGTAAGCACTGACACATCATTGTCTCAGCAGTGTTTTCATTGATGCATTCGATTGGATCAAATAATTACATGTTTAGAGGAGGAAAATGTACCATATTTCCCTCTGAAATGGAATGAAGCAGTAGCATAAAACAGCATGAAGTGGAGACAGGAAGCGAAGGACTAGCCATTTACATTGCTCCACCTTAACAGACAGCCTGCATGATCGGAAAAGCAGAGACAGGCTGCTGGTTTTTTTCAACCCTCTGTCTCCACTGAAGAAGCTGCAGCGCCGCCTGGTGTCTGTAGAGAGAAGTCAAAAAGCTTACAGCACCTGGTATTCCCAGGCGGTCTCCCATCCAAGTACTAACCAGGCCCGACCCTGCTTAGCTTCCGAGATCGGACGAGATCGGGCGTGTTCAGAGTGGTATGGCCGTAAGCCACACGTGCACCCCGAAAAAGGCCTTTTAAAGATGCCCTCAGATGGCGTTTCATTGTTTTGCCTTGAAGTGCAGGTAGGGTACGTCCAGAAATAAAGCAAATCCTGTTACCAGGATGAAAAATGAGCCTTCATAGCAAGCTCTGCCGTCACCTGTTTTCACATTTCCCAGGCTTTGGCTGTATGGAAAACAGCTGTCAGTGGATTGGTAAGCACTGACACATCATTGTCTCAGCAGTGTTTTCATTGATGCATTCGATTGGATCAAATAATTACATGTTTAGAGGAGGAAAATGTACCATATTTCCCTCTGAAATGGAATGAAGCAGTAGCATAAAACAGCATGAAGTGGAGACAGGAAGCGAAGGACTAGCCATTTACATTGCTCCACCTTAACAGACAGCCTGCATGATCGGAAAAGCAGAGACAGGCCGCTGGTTTTTTTCAACCCTCTGTCTCCACTGAAGAAGCTGCAGCGCCGCCTGGTGTCTGTAGAGAGAAGTCAAAAAGCTTACAGCACCTGGTATTCCCAGGCGGTCTCCCATCCAAGTACTAACCAGGCCCGACCCTGCTTAGCTTCCGAGATCGGACGAGATCGGGCGTGTTCAGAGTGGTATGGCCGTAAGCCACACGTGCACCCCGAAAAAGGCCTTTTGAAGATGCCCTCAGATGGCGTTTCATTGTTTTGCCTTGGAGTGCAGGTAGGGTACGTCCAGAAATAAAGCAAATCCTGTTACCAGGATGAAAAATGAGCCTTCATAGCAAGCTCTGCCGTCACCTGTTTTCACATTTCCCAGGCTTTGGCTGTATGGAAAACAGCTGTCAGTGGATTGGTAAGCACTGACACATCATTGTCTCAGCAGTGTTTTCATTGATGCATTCGATTGGATCAAATAATTACATGTTTAGAGGAGGAAAATGTACCATATTTCCCTCTGAAATGGAATGAAGCAGTAGCATAAAACAGCATGAAGTGGAGACAGGAAGCGAAGGACTAGCCATTTACATTGCTCCACCTTAACAGACAGCCTGCATGATCGAAAAAGCAGAGACAGGCTGCTGGTTTTTTTCAACCCTCTGTCTCCACTGAAGAAGCTGCAGCGCCGCCTGGTGTCTGTAGAGAGAAGTCAAAAAGCTTACAGCACCTGGTATTCCCAGGCGGTCTCCCATCCAAGTACTAACCAGGCCCGACCCTGCTTAGCTTCCGAGATCGGACGAGATCGGGCGTGTTCAGAGTGGTATGGCCGTAAGCCACACGTGCACCCCGAAAAAGGCCTTTTGAAGATGCCCTCAGATGGCGTTTCATTGTTTTGCCTTGGAGTGCAGGTAGGGTACGTCCAGAAATAAAGCAAATCCTGTTACCAGGATGAAAAATGAGCCTTCATAGCAAGCTCTGCCGTCACCTGTTTTCACATTTCCCAGGCTTTGGCTGTATGGAAAACAGCTGTCAGTGGATTGGTAAGCACTGACACATCATTGTCTCAGCAGTGTTTTCATTGATGCATTCGATTGGATCAAATAATTACATGTTTAGAGGAGGAAAATGTACCATATTTCCCTCTGAAATGGAATGAAGCAGTAGCATAAAACAGCATGAAGTGGAGACAGGAAGCGAAGGACTAGCCATTTACATTGCTCCACCTTAACAGACAGCCTGCATGATCGGAAAAGCAGAGACAGGCTGCTGGTTTTTTTCAACCCTCTGTCTCCACTGAAGAAGCTGCAGCGCCGCCTGGTGTCTGTAGAGAGAAGTCAAAAAGCTTACAGCACCTGGTATTCCCAGGCGGTCTCCCATCCAAGTACTAACCAGGCCCAACCCTGCTTAGCTTCCGAGATCGGACGAGATCGGGCGTGTTCAGAGTGGTATGGCCGTAAGCCACACGTGCACCCCGAAAAAGGCCTTTTAAAGATGCCCTCAGATGGCGTTTCATTGTTTTGCCTTGGAGTGCAGGTAGGGTACGTCCAGAAATAAAGCATATCCTGTTACCAGGATGAAAAATGAGCCTTCATAGCAAGCTCTGCCGTCACCTGTTTTCACATTTCCCAGGCTTTGGCTGTATGGAAAACAGCTGTCAGTGGATTGGTAAGCACTGACACATCATTGTCTCAGCAGTGTTTTCATTGATGCATTCGATTGGATCAAATACTTACATGTTTAGAGGAGGAAAATGTACCATATTTCCCTCTGAAATGGAATGAAGCAGTAGCATAAAACAGCATGAAGTGGAGACAGGAAGCGAAGGACTAGCCATTTACATTGCTCCACCTTAACAGACAGCCTGCATGATCGGAAAAGCAGAGACAGGCTGCTGGTTTTTTTCAACCCTCTGTCTCCACTGAAGAAGCTGCAGCGCCGCCTGGTGTCTGTAGAGAGAAGTCAAAAAGCTTACAGCACCTGGTATTCCCAGGCGGTCTCCAATCCAAGTACTAACCAGGCCCGACCCTGCTTAGCTTCCGAGATCGGACGAGATCGGGCGTGTTCAGAGTGGTATGGCCGTAAGCCACACGTGCACCCCGAAAAAGGCCTTTTAAAGATGCCCTCAGATGGCGTTTCATTGTTTTGCCTTGGAGTGCAGGTAGGGTACGTCCAGAAATAAAGCAAATCCTGTTACCAGGATGAAAAATGAGCCTTCATAGCAAGCTCTGCCGTCACCTGTTTTCACATTTCCCAGGCTTTGGCTGTATGGAAAACAGCTGTCAGTGGATTGGTAAGCACTGACACATCATTGTCTCAGCAGTGTTTTCATTGATGCATTTGATTGGATCAAATAATTACATGTTTAGAGGAGGAAAATGTTCCATATTTCCCTCTGAAATGGAATGAAGCAGTAGCATAAAACAGCATGAAGTGGAGACAGGAAGCGAAGGACTAGCCATTTACATTGCTCCACCTTAACAGACAGCCTGCATGATCGGAAAAGCAGAGACAGGCTGCTGGTTTTTTTCAACCCTCTGTCTCCACTGAAGAAGCTGCAGCGCCGCCTGGTGTCTGTAGAGAGAAGTCAAAAAGCTTACAGCACCTGGTATTCCCAGGCGGTCTCCCATCCAAGTACTAACCAGGCCCGACCCTGCTTAGCTTCCGAGATCGGACGAGATCGGGCGTGTTCAGAGTGGTATGGCCGTAAGCCACACGTGCACCCCGAAAAAGGCCTTTTAAAGATGCCCTCAGATGGCGTTTCATTGTTTTGCCTTGGAGTGCAGGTAGGGTACGTCCAGAAATAAAGCAAATCCTGTTACCAGGATGAAAAATGAGCCTTCATAGCAAGCTCTGCCGTCACCTGTTTTCACATTTCCCAGGCTTTGGCTGTATGGAAAACAGCTGTCAGTGGATTGGTAAGCACTGACACATCATTGTCTCAGCAGTGTTTTCATTGATGCATTCGATTGGATCAAATAATTACATGTTTAGAGGAGGAAAATGTACCATATTTCCCTCTGAAATGGAATGAAGCAGTAGCATAAAACAGCATGAAGTGGAGACAGGAAGCGAAGGACTAGCCATTTACATTGCTCCACCTTAACAGACAGCCTGCATGATCGGAAAAGCAGAGACAGGCTGCTGGTTTTTTTCAACCCTCTGTCTCCACTGAAGAAGCTGCAGCGCCGCCTGGTGTCTGTAGAGAGAAGTCAAAAAGCTTACAGCACCTGGTATTCCCAGGCGGTCTCCCATCCAAGTACTAACCAGGCCCGACCCTGCTTAGCTTCCGAGATTGGACGTGTTCAGAGTGGTATGGCCGTAAGCCACACGTGCACCCCGAAAAAGGCCTTTTAAAGATGCCCTCAGATGGCGTTTCATTGTTTTGCCTTGGAGTGCAGGTAGGGTACGTCCAGAAATAAAGCAAATCCTGTTACCAGGATGAAAAATGAGCCTTCATAGCAAGCTCTGCCGTCACCTGTTTTCACATTTCCCAGGCTTTGGCTGTATGGAAAACAGCTGTCAGTGGATTGGTTAGCACTGACACATCATTGTCTCAGCAGTGTTTTCATTGATGCATTCGATTGGATCAAATAATTACATGTTTAGAGGAGGAAAATGTACCATATTTCCCTCTGAAATGGAATGAAGCAGTAGCATAAAACAGCATGAAGTGGAGACAGGAAGCGAAGGACTAGCCATTTACATTGCTCCACCTTAACAGACAGCCTGCATGATCGGAAAAGCAGAGACAGGCTGCTGGTTTTTTTCAACCCTCTGTCTCCACTGAAGAAGCTGTAGCGCCGCCTGGTGTCTGTAGAGAGAAGTCAAAAAGCTTACAGCACCTGGTATTCCCAGGCGGTCTCCCATCCAAGTACTAACCAGGCCCGACCCTGCTTAGCTTCCGAGATCGGACGAGATCGGGCGTGTTCAGAGTGGTATGGCCGTAAGCCACACGTGCACCCCGAAAAAGGCCTTTTAAAGATGCCCTCAGATGGCGTTTCATTGTTTTGCCTTGGAGTGCAGGTAGGGTACGTCCAGAAATAAAGCAAATCCTGTTACCAGGATGAAAAATGAGCCTTCATAGCAAGCTCTGCCGTCACCTGTTTTCACATTTCCCAGGCTTTGGCTGTATGGAAAACAGCTGTCAGTGGATTGGTAAGCACTGACACATCATTGTCTCAGCAGTGTTTTCATTGATGCATTCGATTGGATCAAATAATTACATGTTTAGAGGAGGAAAATGTTCCATATTTCCCTCTGAAATGGAATGAAGCAGTAGCATAAAACAGCATGAAGTGGAGACAGGAAGCGAAGGACTAGCCATTTACATTGCTCCACCTTAACAGACAGCCTGCATGATCGGAAAAGCAGAGACAGGCTGCTGGTTTTTTTCAACCCTCTGTCTCCACTGAAGAAGCTGCAGCGCCGCCTGGTGTCTGTAGAGAGAAGTCAAAAAGCTTACAGCACCTGGTATTCCCAGGCGGTCTCCCATCCAAGTACTAACCAGGCCCGACCCTGCTTAGCTTCCGAGATCTGACGAGATCGGGCGTGTTCAGAGTGGTATGGCCGTAAGCCACACGTGCACCCCGAAAAAGGCCTTTTAAAGATGCCCTCAGATGGCGTTTCATTGTTTTGCCTTGGAGTGCAGGTAGGGTACGTCCAGAAATAAGGCAAATCCTGTTACCAGGATGAAAAATGAGCCTTCATAGCAAGCTCTGCCGTCACCTGTTTTCACATTTCCCAGGCTTTGGCTGTATGGAATACAGCTGTCAGTGGATTGGTAAGCACTGACACATCATTGTCTCAGCAGTGTTTTCATTGATGCATTCGATTGGATCAAATAATTACATGTTTAGAGGAGGAAAATGTACCATATTTCCCTCTGAAATGGAATGAAGCAGTAGCATAAAACAGCAGGAAGTGGAGACAGGAAGCGAAGGACTAGCCATTTACATTGCTCCACCTTAACAGACAGCCTGCATGATCGGAAAAGCAGAGACAGGCTGCTGTTTTTTTTCAACCCTCTGTCTCCACTGAAGAAGCTGCAGCGCCGCCTGGTGTCTGTAGAGAGAAGTCAAAAAGCTTACAGCACCTGGTATTCCCAGGCGGTCTCACATCCAAGTACTAACCAGGCCCGACCCTGCTTAGCTTCCGAGATCGGACGAGGTCGGGCGTGTTCAGAGTGGTATGGCCGTAAGCCACACGTGCACCCCGAAAAAGGCCTTTTGAAGATGCCCTCAGATGGCGTTTCATTGTTTTGCCTTGGAGTGCAGGTAGGGTACGTCCAGAAATAAAGCAAATCCTGTTACCAGGATGAAAAATGAGCCTTCATAGCAAGCTCTGCCGTCACCTGTTTTCACATTTCCCAGGCTTTGGCTGTATGGAAAACAGCTGTCAGTGGATTGGTAAGCACTGACACATCATTGTCTCAGCAGTGTTTTCATTGATGCATTCGATTGGATCAAATAATTACATGTTTAGAGGAGGAAAATGTACCATATTTCCCTCTGAAATGGAATGAAGCAGTAGCATAAAACAGCATGAAGTGGAGACAGGAAGCGAAGGACTAGCCATTTACATTGCTCCACCTTAACAGACAGCCTGCATGATCGGAAAAGCAGAGACAGGCTGCTGGTTTTTTTCAACCCTCTGTCTCCACTGAAGAAGCTGCAGCGCCGCCTGGTGTCTGTAGAGAGAAGTCAAAAAGCTTACAGCACCTGGTATTCCCAGGCGGTCTCCCATCCAAGTACTAACCAGGCCCGACCCTGCTTAGCTTCCGAGATCGGACGAGATCGGGCGTGATCGGGCGTGTTCAGAGTGGTATGGCCGTAAGCCACACGTGCACCCCGAAAAAGGCCTTTTAAAGATGCCCTCAGATGGCGTTTCATTGTTTTGCCTTGGAGTGCAGGTAGGGTACGTCCAGAAATAAAGCAAATCCTGTTACCAGGATGAAAAATGAGCCTTCATAGCAAGCTCTGCCGTCACCTGTTTTCACATTTCCCAGGCTTTGGCTGTATGGAAAACAGCTGTCAGTGGATTGGTAAGCACTGACACATCATTGTCTCAGCAGTGTTTTCATTGATGCATTCGATTGGATCAAATAATTACATGTTTAGAGGAGGAAAATGTACCATATTTCCCTCTGAAATGGAATGAAGCAGTAGCATAAAACAGCATGAAGTGGAGACAGGAAGCGAAGGACTAGCCATTTACATTGCTCCACCTTAACAGACAGCCTGCATGATCGGAAAAGCAGAGACAGGCTGCTGGTTTTTTTCAACCCTCTGTCTCCACTGAAGAAGCTGCAGCGCCGCCTGGTGTCTGTAGAGAGAAGTCAAAAAGCTTACAGCACCTGGTATTCCCAGGCGGTCTCCCATCCAAGTACTAACCAGGCCCGACCCTGCTTAGCTTCCGAGATCGGACGAGATCGGGCGTGTTCAGAGTGGTATGGCCGTAAGCCACACGTGCACCCCGAAAAAGGCCTTTTAAAGATGCCCTCAGATGGCGTTTCATTGTTTTGCCTTGGAGTGCAGGTAGGGTACGTCCAGAAATAAAGCAAATCCTGTTACCAGGATGAAAAATGAGCCTTCATAGCAAGCTCTGCCGTCACCTGTTTTCACATTTCCCAGGCTTTGGCTGTATGGAAAACAGCTGTCAGTGGATTGGTAAGCACTGACACATCATTGTCTCAGCAGTGTTTTCATTGATGCATTCGATTGGATCAAATAATTACATGTTTAGAGGAGGAAAATGTTCCATATTTCCCTCTGAAATGGAATGAAGCAGTAGCATAAAACAGCATGAAGTGGAGACAGGAAGCGAAGGACTAGCCATTTACATTGCTCCACCTTAACAGACAGCCTGCATGATCGGAAAAGCAGAGACAGGCTGCTGGTTTTTTTCAACCCTCTGTCTCCACTGAAGAAGCTGCAGCGCCGCCTGGTGTCTGTAGAGAGAAGTCAAAAAGCTTACAGCACCTGGTATTCCCAGGCGGTCTCCCATCCAAGTACTAACCAGGCCCGACCCTGCTTAGCTTCCGAGATCGGACGAGATCGGGCGTGTTCAGAGTGGTATGGCCGTAAGCCACACGTGCACCCCGAAAAAGGCCTTTTAAAGATGCCCTCAGATGGCGTTTCATTGTTTTGCCTTGGAGTGCAGGTAGGGTACGTCCAGAAATAAGGCAAATCCTGTTACCAGGATGAAAAATGAGCCTTCATAGCAAGCTCTGCCGTCACCTGTTTTCACATTTCCCAGGCTTTGGCTGTATGGAAAACAGCTGTCAGTGGATTGGTAAGCACTGACACATCATTGTCTCAGCAGTGTTTTCATTGATGCATTCGATTGGATCAAATAATTACATGTTTAGAGGAGGAAAATGTTCCATATTTCCCTCTGAAATGGAATGAAGCAGTAGCATAAAACAGCATGAAGTGGAGACAGGAAGCGAAGGACTAGCCATTTACATTGCTCCACCTTAACAGACAGCCTGCATGATCGGAAAAGCAGAGACAGGCTGCTGGTTTTTTTCAACCCTCTGTCTCCACTGAAGAAGCTGCAGCGCCGCCTGGTGTCTGTAGAGAGAAGTCAAAAAGCTTACAGCACCTGGTATTCCCAGGCGGTCTCCCATCCAAGTACTAACCAGGCCCGACCCTGCTTAGCTTCCGAGATCTGACGAGATCGGGCGTGTTCAGAGTGGTATGGCCGTAAGCCACACGTGCACCCCGAAAAAGGCCTTTTAAAGATGCCCTCAGATGGCGTTTCATTGTTTTGCCTTGGAGTGCAGGTAGGGTACGTCCAGAAATAAGGCAAATCCTGTTACCAGGATGAAAAATGAGCCTTCATAGCAAGCTCTGCCGTCACCTGTTTTCACATTTCCCAGGCTTTGGCTGTATGGAATACAGCTGTCAGTGGATTGGTAAGCACTGACACATCATTGTCTCAGCAGTGTTTTCATTGATGCATTCGATTGGATCAAATAATTACATGTTTAGAGGAGGAAAATGTACCATATTTCCCTCTGAAATGGAATGAAGCAGTAGCATAAAACAGCAGGAAGTGGAGACAGGAAGCGAAGGACTAGCCATTTACATTGCTCCACCTTAACAGACAGCCTGCATGATCGGAAAAGCAGAGACAGGCTGCTGTTTTTTTTCAACCCTCTGTCTCCACTGAAGAAGCTGCAGCGCCGCCTGGTGTCTGTAGAGAGAAGTCAAAAAGCTTACAGCACCTGGTATTCCCAGGCGGTCTCACATCCAAGTACTAACCAGGCCCGACCCTGCTTAGCTTCCGAGATCGGACGAGGTCGGGCGTGTTCAGAGTGGTATGGCCGTAAGCCACACGTGCACCCCGAAAAAGGCCTTTTGAAGATGCCCTCAGATGGCGTTTCATTGTTTTGCCTTGGAGTGCAGGTAGGGTACGTCCAGAAATAAAGCAAATCCTGTTACCAGGATGAAAAATGAGCCTTCATAGCAAGCTCTGCCGTCACCTGTTTTCACATTTCCCAGGCTTTGGCTGTATGGAAAACAGCTGTCAGTGGATTGGTAAGCACTGACACATCATTGTCTCAGCAGTGTTTTCATTGATGCATTCGATTGGATCAAATAATTACATGTTTAGAGGAGGAAAATGTACCATATTTCCCTCTGAAATGGAATGAAGCAGTAGCATAAAACAGCATGAAGTGGAGACAGGAAGCGAAGGACTAGCAAGGACTAGCCATTTACATTGCTCCACCTTAACAGACAGCCTGCATGATCGGAAAAGCAGAGACAGGCTGCTGGTTTTTTTCAACCCTCTGTCTCCACTGAAGAAGCTGCAGCGCCGCCTGGTGTCTGTAGAGAGAAGTCAAAAAGCTTACAGCACCTGGTATTCCCAGGCGGTCTCCCATCCAAGTACTAACCAGGCCCGACCCTGCTTAGCTTCCGAGATCGGACGAGATCGGGCGTGTTCAGAGTGGTATGGCCGTAAGCCACACGTGCACCCCGAAAAAGGCCTTTTAAAGATGCCCTCAGATGGCGTTTCATTGTTTTGCCTTGGAGTGCAGGTAGGGTACGTCCAGAAATAAAGCAAATCCTGTTACCAGGATGAAAAATGAGCCTTCATAGCAAGCTCTGCCGTCACCTGTTTTCACATTTCCCAGGCTTTGGCTGTATGGAAAACAGCTGTCAGTGGATTGGTAAGCACTGACACATCATTGTCTCAGCAGTGTTTTCATTGATGCATTCGATTGGATCAAATAATTACATGTTTAGAGGAGGAAAATGTACCATATTTCCCTCTGAAATGGAATGAAGCAGTAGCATAAAACAGCATGAAGTGGAGACAGGAAGCGAAGGACTAGCCATTTACATTGCTCCACCTTAACAGACAGCCTGCATGATCGGAAAAGCAGAGACAGGCTGCTGGTTTTTTTCAACCCTCTGTCTCCACTGAAGAAGCTGCAGCGCCGCCTGGTGTCTGTAGAGAGAAGTCAAAAAGCTTACAGCACCTGGTATTCCCAGGCGGTCTCCCATCCAAGTACTAACCAGGCCCGACCCTGCTTAGCTTCCGAGATCGGACGAGATCGGGCGTGTTCAGAGTGGTATGGCCGTAAGCCACACGTGCACCCCGAAAAAGGCCTTTTAAAGATGCCCTCAGATGGCGTTTCATTGTTTTGCCTTGGAGTGCAGGTAGGGTACGTCCAGAAATAAAGCAAATCCTGTTACCAGGATGAAAAATGAGCCTTCATAGCAAGCTCTGCCGTCACCTGTTTTCACATTTCCCAGGCTTTGGCTGTATGGAAAACAGCTGTCAGTGGATTGGTAAGCACTGACACATCATTGTCTCAGCAGTGTTTTCATTGATGCATTCGATTGGATCAAATAATTACATGTTTAGAGGAGGAAAATGTACCATATTTCCCTCTGAAATGGAATGAAGCAGTAGCATAAAACAGCATGAAGTGGAGACAGGAAGCGAAGGACTAGCCATTTACATTGCTCCACCTTAACAGACAGCCTGCATGATCGGAAAAGCAGAGACAGGCTGCTGTTTTTTTTCAACCCTCTGTCTCCACTGAAGAAGCTGCAGCGCCGCCTGGTGTCTGTAGAGAGAAGTCAAAAAGCTTACAGCACCTGGTATTCCCAGGCGGTCTCCCATCCAAGTACTAACCAGGCCCGACCCTGCTTAGCTTCCGAGATCGGACGAGATCGGGCGTGTTCAGAGTGGTATGGCCTTAAGCCACACGTGCACCCCGAAAAAGGCCTTTTGAAGATGCCCTCAGATGGCGTTTCATTGTTTTGCCTTGGAGTGCAGGTAGGGTACGTCCAGAAATAAAGCAAATCCTGTTACCAGGATGAAAAATGAGCCTTCATAGCAAGCTCTGCCGTCAGCTGTTTTCACATTTCCCAGGCTTTGGCTGTATGGAAAACAGCTGTCAGTGGATTGGTAAGCACTGACACATCATTGTCTCAGCAGTGTTTTCATTGATGCATTCAATTGGATCAAATAATTACATGTTTAGAGGAGGAAAATGTACCATATTTCCCTCTGAAATGGAATGAAGCAGTAGCATAAAACAGCATGAAGTGGAGACAGGAAGCGAAGGACTAGCCATTTACATTGCTCCACCTTAACAGACAGCCTGCATGATCGGAAAAGCAGAGACAGGCTGCTGGTTTTTTTCAACCCTCTGTCTCCACTGAAGAAGCTGCAGCGCCGCCTGGTGTCTGTAGAGAGAAGTCAAAAAGCTTACAGCACCTGGTATTCCCAGGCGGTCTCCCATCCAAGTACTAACCAGGCCCGACCCTGCTTAGCTTCCGAGATCGGACGAGATCGGGCGTGTTCAGAGTGGTATGGCCGTAAGCCACACGTGCACCCCGAAAAAGGCCTTTTAAAGATGCCCTCAGATGGCGTTTCATTGTTTTGCCTTGGAGTGCAGGTAGGGTACGTCCAGAAATAAAGCAAATCCTGTTACCAGGATGAAAAATGAGCCTTCATAGCAAGCTCTGCCGTCACCTGTTTTCACATTTCCCAGGCTTTGGCTGTATGGAAAACAGCTGTCAGTGGATTGGTAAGCACTGACACATCATTGTCTCAGCAGTGTTTTCATTGATGCATTCGATTGGATCAAATAATTACATGTTTAGAGGAGGAAAATGTACCATATTTCCCTCTGAAATGGAATGAAGCAGTAGCATAAAACAGCATGAAGTGGAGACAGGAAGCGAAGGACTAGCCATTTACATTGCTCCACCTTAACAGACAGCCTGCATGATCGGAAAAGCAGAGACAGGCTGCTGTTTTTTTTCAACCCTCTGTCTCCACTGAAGAAGCTGCAGCGCCGCCTGGTGTCTGTAGAGAGAAGTCAAAAAGCTTACAGCACCTGGTATTCCCAGGCGGTCTCCCATCCAAGTACTAACCAGGCCCGACCCTGCTTAGCTTCCGAGATCGGACGAGATCGGGCGTGTTCAGAGTGGTATGGCCGTAAGCCACACGTGCACCCCGAAAAAGGCCTTTTGAAGATGCCCTCAGATGGCGTTTCATTGTTTTGCCTTGGAGTGCAGGTAGGGTACGTCCAGAAATAAAGCAAATCCTGTTACCAGGATGAAAAATGAGCCTTCATAGCAAGCTCTGCCGTCAGCTGTTTTCACATTTCCCAGGCTTTGGCTGTATGGAAAACAGCTGTCAGTGGATTGGTAAGCACTGACACATCATTGTCTCAGCAGTGTTTTCATTGATGCATTCAATTGGATCAAATAATTACATGTTTAGAGGAGGAAAATGTACCATATTTCCCTCTGAAATGGAATGAAGCAGTAGCATAAAACAGCATGAAGTGGAGACAGGAAGCGAAGGACTAGCCATTTACATTGCTCCACCTTAACAGACAGCCTGCATGATCGGAAAAGCAGAGACAGGCTGCTGGTTTTTTTCAACCCTCTGTCTCCACTGAAGAAGCTGCAGCGCCGCCTGGTGTCTGTAGAGAGAAGTCAAAAAGCTTACAGCACCTGGTATTCCCAGGCGGTCTCCCATCCAAGTACTAACCAGGCCCGACCCTGCTTAGCTTCCGAGATCGGACGAGATCGGGCGTGTTCAGAGTGGTATGGCCGTAAGCCACACGTGCACCCCGAAAAAGGCCTTTTAAAGATGCCCTCAGATGGCGTTTCATTGTTTTGCCTTGGAGTGCAGGTAGGGTACGTCCAGAAATAAAGCAAATCCTGTTACCAGGATGAAAAATGAGCCTTCATAGCAAGCTCTGCCGTCACCTGTTTTCACATTTCCCAGGCTTTGGCTGTATGGAAAACAGCTGTCAGTGGATTGGTAAGCACTGACACATCATTGTCTCAGCAGTGTTTTCATTGATGCATTCGATTGGATCAAATAATTACATGTTTAGAGGAGGAAAATGTACCATATTTCCCTCTGAAATGGAATGAAGCAGTAGCATAAAACAGCATGAAGTGGAGACAGGAAGCGAAGGACTAGCCATTTACATTGCTCCACCTTAACAGACAGCCTGCATGATCGGAAAAGCAGAGACAGGCTGCTGTTTTTTTTCAACCCTCTGTCTCCACTGAAGAAGCTGCAGCGTCGCCTGGTGTCTGTAGAGAGAAGTCAAAAAGCTTACAGCACCTGGTATTCCCAGGCGGTCTCCCATCCAAGTACTAACCAGGCCCGACCCTGCTTAGCTTCCGAGATCGGACGAGATCGGGCGTGTTCAGAGTGGTATGGCCGTAAGCCACACGTGCACCCCGAAAAAGGCCTTTTGAAGATGCCCTCAGATGGCGTTTCATTGTTTTGCCTTGGAGTGCAGGTAGGGTACGTCCAGAAATAAAGCAAATCCTGTTACCAGGATGAAAAATGAGCCTTCATAGCAAGCTCTGCCGTCACCTGTTTTCACATTTCCCAGGCTTTGGCTGTATGGAAAACAGCTGTCAGTGGATTGGTAAGCACTGACACATCATTGTCTCAGCAGTGTTTTCATTGATGCATTCAATTGGATCAAATAATTACATGTTTAGAGGAGGAAAATGTACCATATTTCCCTCTGAAATGGAATGAAGCAGTAGCATAAAACAGCATGAAGTGGAGACAGGAAGCGAAGGACTAGCCATTTACATTGCTCCACCTTAACAGACAGCCTGCATGATCGGAAAAGCAGAGACAGGCTGCTGGTTTTTTTCAACCCTCTGTCTCCACTGAAGAAGCTGCAGCGCCGCCTGGTGTCTGTAGAGAGAAGTCAAAAAGCTTACAGCACCTGGTATTCCCAGGCGGTCTCCCATCCAAGTACTAACCAGGCCCGACCCTGCTTAGCTTCCGAGATCGGACGAGATCGGGCGTGTTCAGAGTGGTATGGCCGTAAGCCACACGTGCACCCCGAAAAAGGCCTTTTAAAGATGCCCTCAGATGGCGTTTCATTGTTTTGCCTTGGAGTGCAGGTAGGGTACGTCCAGAAATAAAGCAAATCCTGTTACCAGGATGAAAAATGAGCCTTCATAGCAAGCTCTGCCGTCACCTGTTTTCACATTTCCCAGGCTTTGGCTGTATGGAAAACAGCTGTCAGTGGATTGGTAAGCACTGACACATCATTGTCTCAGCAGTGTTTTCATTGATGCATTCGATTGGATCAAATAATTACATGTTTAGAGGAGGAAAATGTACCATATTTCCCTCTGAAATGGAATGAAGCAGTAGCATAAAACAGCATGAAGTGGAGACAGGAAGCGAAGGACTAGCCATTTACATTGCTCCACCTTAACAGACAGCCTGCATGATCGGAAAAGCAGAGACAGGCTGCTGGTTTTTTTCAACCCTCTGTCTCCACTGAAGAAGCTGCAGCGCCGCCTGGTGTCTGTAGAGAGAAGTCAAAAAGCTTACAGCACCTGGTATTCCCAGGCGGTCTCCCATCCAAGTACTAACCAGGCCCGACCCTGCTTAGCTTCCGAGATCGGACGAGATCGGGCGTGTTCAGAGTGGTATGGCCGTAAGCCACACGTGCACCCCGAAAAAGGCCTTTTAAAGATGCCCTCAGAAGGCGTTTCATTGTTTTGCCTTGGAGTGCAGGTAGGGTACGTCCAGAAATAAAGCAAATCCTGTTACCAGGATGAAAAATGAGCCTTCATAGCAAGCTCTGCCGTCACCTGTTTTCACATTTCCCAGGCTTTGGCTGTATGGAAAACAGCTGTCAGTGGATTGGTAAGCACTGACACATCATTGTCTCAGCAGTGTTTTCATTGATGCATTCGATTGGATCAAATAATTACATGTTTAGAGGAGGAAAATGTACCATATTTCCCTCTGAAATGGAATGAAGCAGTAGCATAAAACAGCATGAAGTGGAGACAGGAAGCGAAGGACTAGCCATTTACATTGCTCCACCTTAACAGACAGCCTGCATGATCGGAAAAGCAGAGACAGGCTGCTGTTTTTTTTCAACCCTCTGTCTCCACTGAAGAAGCTGCAGCGCCGCCTGGTGTCTGTAGAGAGAAGTCAAAAAGCTTACAGCACCTGGTATTCCCAGGCGGTCTCCCATCCAAGTACTAACCAGGCCCGACCCTGCTTAGCTTCCGAGATCGGACGAGATCGGGCGTGTTCAGAGTGGTATGGCCTTAAGCCACACGTGCACCCCGAAAAAGGCCTTTTGAAGATGCCCTCAGATGGCGTTTCATTGTTTTGCCTTGGAGTGCAGGTAGGGTACGTCCAGAAATAAAGCAAATCCTGTTACCAGGATGAAAAATGAGCCTTCATAGCAAACTCTGCCGTCAGCTGTTTTCACATTTCCCAGGCTTTGGCTGTATGGAAAACAGCTGTCAGTGGATTGGTAAGCACTGACACATCATTGTCTCAGCAGTGTTTTCATTGATGCATTCAATTGGATCAAATAATTACATGTTTAGAGGAGGAAAATGTACCATATTTCCCTCTGAAATGGAATGAAGCAGTAGCATAAAACAGCATGAAGTGGAGACAGGAAGCGAAGGACTAGCCATTTACATTGCTCCACCTTAACAGACAGCCTGCATGATCGGAAAAGCAGAGACAGGCTGCTGTTTTTTTTCAACCCTCTGTCTCCACTGAAGAAGCTGCAGCGCCGCCTGGTGTCTGTAGAGAGAAGTCAAAAAGCTTACAGCACCTGGTATTCCCAGGCGGTCTCCCATCCAAGTACTAACCAGGCCCGACCCTGCTTAGCTTCCGAGATCGGACGAGATCGGGCGTGTTCAGAGTGGTATGGCCGTAAGCCACACGTGCACCCCGAAAAAGGCCTTTTGAAGATGCCCTCAGATGGCGTTTCATTGTTTTGCCTTGGAGTGCAGGTAGGGTACGTCCAGAAATAAAGCAAATCCTGTTACCAGGATGAAAAATGAGCCTTCATAGCAAGCTCTGCCGTCAGCTGTTTTCACATTTCCCAGGCTTTGGCTGTATGGAAAACAGCTGTCAGTGGATTGGTAAGCACTGACACATCATTGTCTCAGCAGTGTTTTCATTGATGCATTCAATTGGATCAAATAATTACATGTTTAGAGGAGGAAAATGTACCATATTTCCCTCTGAAATGGAATGAAGCAGTAGCATAAAACAGCATGAAGTGGAGACAGGAAGCGAAGGACTAGCCATTTACATTGCTCCACCTTAACAGACAGCCTGCATGATCGGAAAAGCAGAGACAGGCTGCTGGTTTTTTTCAACCCTCTGTCTCCACTGAAGAAGCTGCAGCGCCGCCTGGTGTCTGTAGAGAGAAGTCAAAAAGCTTACAGCACCTGGTATTCCCAGGCGGTCTCCCATCCAAGTACTAACCAGGCCCGACCCTGCTTAGCTTCCGAGATCGGACGAGATCGGGCGTGTTCAGAGTGGTATGGCCGTAAGCCACACGTGCACCCCGAAAAAGGCCTTTTAAAGATGCCCTCAGATGGCGTTTCATTGTTTTGCCTTGGAGTGCAGGTAGGGTACGTCCAGAAATAAAGCAAATCCTGTTACCAGGATGAAAAATGAGCCTTCATAGCAAGCTCTGCCGTCACCTGTTTTCACATTTCCCAGGCTTTGGCTGTATGGAAAACAGCTGTCAGTGGATTGGTAAGCACTGACACATCATTGTCTCAGCAGTGTTTTCATTGATGCATTCGATTGGATCAAATAATTACATGTTTAGAGGAGGAAAATGTACCATATTTCCCTCTGAAATGGAATGAAGCAGTAGCATAAAACAGCATGAAGTGGAGACAGGAAGCGAAGGACTAGCCATTTACATTGCTCCACCTTAACAGACAGCCTGCATGATCGGAAAAGCAGAGACAGGCTGCTGGTTTTTTTCAACCCTCTGTCTCCACTGAAGAAGCTGCAGCGCCGCCTGGTGTCTGTAGAGAGAAGTCAAAAAGCTTACAGCACCTGGTATTCCCAGGCGGTCTCCCATCCAAGTACTAACCAGGCCCGACCCTGCTTAGCTTCCGAGATCGGACGAGATCGGGCGTGTTCAGAGTGGTATGGCCGTAAGCCACACGTGCACCCCGAAAAAGGCCTTTTAAAGATGCCCTCAGATGGCGTTTCATTGTTTTGCCTTGGAGTGCAGGTAGGGTACGTCCAGAAATAAAGCAAATCCTGTTACCAGGATGAAAAATGAGCCTTCATAGCAAGCTCTGCCGTCACCTGTTTTCACATTTCCCAGGCTTTGGCTGTATGGAAAACAGCTGTCAGTGGATTGGTAAGCACTGACACATCATTGTCTCAGCAGTGTTTTCATTGATGCATTCGATTGGATCAAATAATTACATGTTTAGAGGAGGAAAATGTACCATATTTCCCTCTGAAATGGAATGAAGCAGTAGCATAAAACAGCATGAAGTGGAGACAGGAAGCGAAGGACTAGCCATTTACATTGCTCCACCTTAACAGACAGCCTGCATGATCGGAAAAGCAGAGACAGGCTGCTGTTTTTTTTCAACCCTCTGTCTCCACTGAAGAAGCTGCAGCGCCGCCTGGTGTCTGTAGAGAGAAGTCAAAAAGCTTACAGCACCTGGTATTCCCAGGCGGTCTCCCATCCAAGTACTAACCAGGCCCGACCCTGCTTAGCTTCCGAGATCGGACGAGATCGGGCGTGTTCAGAGTGGTATGGCCGTAAGCCACACGTGCACCCCGAAAAAGGCCTTTTAAAGATGCCCTCAGATGGCGTTTCATTGTTTTGCCTTGGAGTGCAGGTAGGGTACGTCCAGAAATAAAGCAAATCCTGTTACCAGGATGAAAAATGAGCCTTCATAGCAAGCTCTGCCGTCACCTGTTTTCACATTTCCCAGGCTTTGGCTGTATGGAAAACAGCTGTCAGTGGATTGGTAAGCACTGACACATCATTGTCTCAGCAGTGTTTTCATTGATGCATTCGATTGGATCAAATAATTACATGTTTAGAGGAGGAAAATGTACCATATTTCCCTCTGAAATGGAATGAAGCAGTAGCATAAAACAGCATGAAGTGGAGACAGGAAGCGAAGGACTAGCCATTTACATTGCTCCACCTTAACAGACAGCCTGCATGATCGGAAAAGCAGAGACAGGCTGCTGTTTTTTTTCAACCCTCTGTCTCCACTGAAGAAGCTGCAGCGCCGCCTGGTGTCTGTAGAGAGAAGTCAAAAAGCTTACAGCACCTGGTATTCCCAGGCGGTCTCCCATCCAAGTACTAACCAGGCCCGACCCTGCTTAGCTTCCGAGATCGGACGAGATCGGGCGTGTTCAGAGTGGTATGGCCGTAAGCCACACGTGCACCCCGAAAAAGGCCTTTTGAAGATGCCCTCAGATGGCGTTTCATTGTTTTGCCTTGGAGTGCAGGTAGGGTACGTCCAGAAATAAAGCAAATCCTGTTACCAGGATGAAAAATGAGCCTTCATAGCAAGCTCTGCCGTCACCTGTTTTCACATTTCCCAGGCTTTGGCTGTATGGAAAACAGCTGTCAGTGGATTGGTAAGCACTGACACATCATTGTCTCAGCAGTGTTTTCATTGATGCATTCAATTGGATCAAATAATTACATGTTTAGAGGAGGAAAATGTACCATATTTCCCTCTGAAATGGAATGAAGCAGTAGCATAAAACAGCATGAAGTGGAGACAGGAAGCGAAGGACTAGCCATTTACATTGCTCCACCTTAACAGACAGCCTGCATGATCGGAAAAGCAGAGACAGGCTGCTGGTTTTTTTCAACCCTCTGTCTCCACTGAAGAAGCTGCAGCGCCGCCTGGTGTCTGTAGAGAGAAGTCAAAAAGCTTACAGCACCTGGTATTCCCAGGCGGTCTCCCATCCAAGTACTAACCAGGCCCGACCCTGCTTAGCTTCCGAGATCGGACGAGATCGGGCGTGTTCAGAGTGGTATGGCCGTAAGCCACACGTGCACCCCGAAAAAGGCCTTTTAAAGATGCCCTCAGATGGCGTTTCATTGTTTTGCCTTGGAGTGCAGGTAGGGTACGTCCAGAAATAAAGCAAATCCTGTTACCAGGATGAAAAATGAGCCTTCATAGCAAGCTCTGCCGTCACCTGTTTTCACATTTCCCAGGCTTTGGCTGTATGGAAAACAGCTGTCAGTGGATTGGTAAGCACTGACACATCATTGTCTCAGCAGTGTTTTCATTGATGCATTCGATTGGATCAAATAATTACATGTTTAGAGGAGGAAAATGTACCATATTTCCCTCTGAAATGGAATGAAGCAGTAGCATAAAACAGCATGAAGTGGAGACAGGAAGCGAAGGACTAGCCATTTACATTGCTCCACCTTAACAGACAGCCTGCATGATCGGAAAAGCAGAGACAGGCTGCTGGTTTTTTTCAACCCTCTGTCTCCACTGAAGAAGCTGCAGCGCCGCCTGGTGTCTGTAGAGAGAAGTCAAAAAGCTTACAGCACCTGGTATTCCCAGGCGGTCTCCCATCCAAGTACTAACCAGGCCCGACCCTGCTTAGCTTCCGAGATCGGACGAGATCGGGCGTGTTCAGAGTGGTATGGCCGTAAGCCACACGTGCACCCCGAAAAAGGCCTTTTAAAGATGCCCTCAGATGGCGTTTCATTGTTTTGCCTTGGAGTGCAGGTAGGGTACGTCCAGAAATAAAGCAAATCCTGTTACCAGGATGAAAAATGAGCCTTCATAGCAAGCTCTGCCGTCACCTGTTTTCACATTTCCCAGGCTTTGGCTGTATGGAAAACAGCTGTCAGTGGATTGGTAAGCACTGACACATCATTGTCTCAGCAGTGTTTTCATTGATGCATTCGATTGGATCAAATAATTACATGTTTAGAGGAGGAAAATGTACCATATTTCCCTCTGAAATGGAATGAAGCAGTAGCATAAAACAGCATGAAGTGGAGACAGGAAGCGAAGGACTAGCCATTTACATTGCTCCACCTTAACAGACAGCCTGCATGATCGGAAAAGCAGAGACAGGCTGCTGGTTTTTTTCAACCCTCTGTCTCCACTGAAGAAGCTGCAGCGCCGCCTGGTGTCTGTAGAGAGAAGTCAAAAAGCTTACAGCACCTGGTATTCCCAGGCGGTCTCCCATCCAAGTACTAACCAGGCCCGACCCTGCTTAGCTTCCGAGATCGGACGAGATCGGGCGTGTTCAGAGTGGTATGGCCGTAAGCCACACGTGCACCCCGAAAAAGGCCTTTTGAAGATGCCCTCAGATGGCGTTTCATTGTTTTGCCTTGGAGTGCAGGTAGGGTACGTCCAGAAATAAAGCAAATCCTGTTACCAGGATGAAAAATGAGCCTTCATAGCAAGCTCTGCCGTCACCTGTTTTCACATTTCCCAGGCTTTGGCTGTATGGAAAACAGCTGTCAGTGGATTGGTAAGCACTGACACATCATTGTCTCAGCAGTGTTTTCATTGATGCATTCAATTGGATCAAATAATTACATGTTTAGAGGAGGAAAATGTACCATATTTCCCTCTGAAATGGAATGAAGCAGTAGCATAAAACAGCATGAAGTGGAGACAGGAAGCGAAGGACTAGCCATTTACATTGCTCCACCTTAACAGACAGCCTGCATGATCGGAAAAGCAGAGACAGGCTGCTGGTTTTTTTCAACCCTCTGTCTCCACTGAAGAAGCTGCAGCGCCGCCTGGTGTCTGTAGAGAGAAGTCAAAAAGCTTACAGCACCTGGTATTCCCAGGCGGTCTCCCATCCAAGTACTAACCAGGCCCGACCCTGCTTAGCTTCCGAGATCGGACGAGATCGGGCGTGTTCAGAGTGGTATGGCCGTAAGCCACACGTGCACCCCGAAAAAGGCCTTTTAAAGATGCCCTCAGATGGCGTTTCATTGTTTTGCCTTGGAGTGCAGGTAGGGTACGTCCAGAAATAAAGCAAATCCTGTTACCAGGATGAAAAATGAGCCTTCATAGCAAGCTCTGCCGTCACCTGTTTTCACATTTCCCAGGCTTTGGCTGTATGGAAAACAGCTGTCAGTGGATTGGTAAGCACTGACACATCATTGTCTCAGCAGTGTTTTCATTGATGCATTCGATTGGATCAAATAATTACATGTTTAGAGGAGGAAAATGTACCATATTTCCCTCTGAAATGGAATGAAGCAGTAGCATAAAACAGCATGAAGTGGAGACAGGAAGCGAAGGACTAGCCATTTACATTGCTCCACCTTAACAGACAGCCTGCATGATCGGAAAAGCAGAGACAGGCTGCTGGTTTTTTTCAACCCTCTGTCTCCACTGAAGAAGCTGCAGCGCCGCCTGGTGTCTGTAGAGAGAAGTCAAAAAGCTTACAGCACCTGGTATTCCCAGGCGGTCTCCCATCCAAGTACTAACCAGGCCCGACCCTGCTTAGCTTCCGAGATCGGACGAGATCGGGCGTGTTCAGAGTGGTATGGCCGTAAGCCACACGTGCACCCCGAAAAAGGCCTTTTAAAGATGCCCTCAGATGGCGTTTCATTGTTTTGCCTTGGAGTGCAGGTAGGGTACGTCCAGAAATAAAGCAAATCCTGTTACCAGGATGAAAAATGAGCCTTCATAGCAAGCTCT